>NW_027429736.1:0-2830 GCF_044706935.1 Curcuma longa | reverse complement strand
AGAAAAATCAGTCGAGTCCATCAGTCGACTGGAGCAGTCGACTGGTGATGGTGCAGTCGACTGATAGACGACCGTTGGAGCGACAGCTGGCTAATTAAATGCAGATTAAAGAGCCGTTGAAGCCCATCAGTCGACTGGCCCTTGGAGCAGTCGACTGATGTACGAAAATACATAAAAATAGAAGACGACGTCGAAGAAATTAATAGTTCATTTTTCTCATCTTTCTGGCAAAACTCTGACTTTGTAAAAGCTTTCCTCTTCCTCCATACTTCACTACTCATTTTTGTGAAAGGAAGAGATCAGTTGTGTGAAGGTTTCTCCGCCTTCAAAGTGTGCTTTGAAAAGGAGATTTTTCATAGTGGAAAAGGTCGTCTGTGTGTGTGGATCCTTGGATTAGTCACCTCGTAGAGGTGGATACCAAGTAAACAAACCGGGTTAGCGATTGTGATTTTCTTTTGCTTTTTATTTTTGCTTCCGCTAACAATTTCGCAGGAAAGAGCAAAAAATCGCTATTCACCCCCTCTAGCGAACGCATCGGTCCCAACAAGTGGTATCAGAGCAGGTTCTTTTCGTGCGAACTAACATTCAACCGAAAGAATCAAATGGCGTTTCAAGAGGGATACAACACCGCACGACCGCCCTACTTCGACGGCAACGATTTCGCATACTGGAAAGGTAGGATGGAGTACTATCTTATGAATGATATTGAAAATTGGTTCAGTGTTGTAGATGGGTTTGAGAAACCGAAGGACGCTTCTGGAGCCCCTCTCCCTACAAAAGATTGGTCCAAAGACATATGCAAGAAGGCACAAGCAAATGCAAAAGCCACGACTACATTGCAATGTGGACTTTCAAAGGAGCAACTAAGCAAGGTCGGTCCATTCAATTCGGCCAAGGAACTCTGGGAAAAGCTCATCGAACTGAATGAAGGATCAAGCGAATCGAGACGAGCCAAGAGGGATCTCTTGGTTGGACAACTCCAATCCTTCACGATGAAGCCAAACGAGATGGTGAGTCAGATGCACGGGCGATTCAAGGAGATCGTGAACGGTCTCCATGTCATAGGTGAGAAGATCGACAACCGCGATCTAGTAAGGTATGTTCTTCAAGCTTTCCCCCGAACCACTCTATGGGCATCGATGGTTGATGCTTATAAAGTGTCAAGGGATTTATCTGTTGTCAAGTTAGATGAGTTATTTTGTGAATTTGAATTACATGAACAAGCTAACTTGTCAACAAAAGAGAAAGGTATAGCTTTACTTGTAGAAAAGAAGGACAAGAAGAAGAAGAAGGAGAAGGAAGCATCATCCGAGTCCGAGCAAGAATCCTCCGACAGTGACGAAGAGATGTCGGCTAGGGAGGTGGCACACTATGTCAAACGGATGATGGGGAAGTCGAGAAGGTTCACTAGGAGAGATGTCAAGAAGATGTTCACACCACCTCAAGGTAAATCTCAAAGTTCAAACTATAACCCTAACGTGACTTGCTATGAATGCAACAAGAAGGGACACATCAAGCCAAATTGTCCGGATCTAAAGAAGAAAGAAGACTCAAAAGAAAGGAAGAAGAAGGACAAGAAGAAGAAGGAGGTGATGGTAGCTCAAGCCACGTGGGACACCTCAAGCAGTGACTCTTCGGACGATGAGGAGGAGTTGTGCCACATCACCCGGCACATGGCACTCATGGCACGAGAGAGTGACCACGACACCACTAGCGAAGGAAGAAGAATCAAGCGATGATGAATCCTCCTCAAGCGAGGATGAGGTAATGGATAGTGCTAAAGAAAAATTTCTTTATCGTACAATTGCTTTCCTTAAAAATGCATTAGTTAAATCTAAGTCAAAAGTTAAAGCTTTAAAAGAAGAACTTAGGGCCACTAGGAACACCGATGTTGATTGTGATGAATTATGTGATGAAAATGGAAAATTAAAAGATGAAATTGTTGAACTAAAGAAGTGCTTAGAAAAATTTACTCTTGGGTCTAGAAACCTTGATATGGTGTTAAACAGTCAAAGGGCAGTGTATAACAAAGCTGGAATTGGGTATAGACCTAAGGAGGTTTCATACATTTCCCTAGTAGGTAGACAAGGGTCATTGAACAAATCATCTAAGGGTAAAATTAGACAAGCTTGGGTCCCTAAGAAATACTTACAAAATGTTAGTGAATCTAGTTTTTGGGTACCCAAAAGTGACGTATTTTATGTTGTATAGGTGAGAGAGAAGAAGGATACTAACATGTGGATTATGGATAGCGGGTGTTCAAGTCACATGACCGGAGATGTAAGTAAGTTCACAAGAATAAAATACATGAAGAAAGGAAAGGTATCATTTGGAAATAGTGGTAAACTCAAAATCATAGGTAGAGGAACAATTGAGGTATCACCTACAATCACTATCCATAAGGTCCTCTTAGTTAAGGACATGGAGTTTAACTTGCTTAGTGTGAGTCAATTATGTGACTCAGGCTATCAAGTTGAGTTTCATTCCAACAAATGCTTGGTTAGGCAAATTGGGTTGAAAAATGTGATCTTAGAAGGATATAGAAATCAAAATCTCTATTATATAAATTTGTCTTTTACTTCTAACCCTTCTATTGAGTGTCTCATGTCAAAAGAAGAAGAAGGGTGGCTATGGCATAGAAGGCTTGGACACATCAACATGAAGAACATAGCTAAAGTGGCTAACAAGGAGTTGGTAAAAGGATTACCAAAGCTCAAGTACATCAAGAACAAGATGTGTGATGCATGCCAAGAGGGTAAGCAACCTAAGTCATCACACAAAGGTAAAACCTTAACTAGCACTACTTTACCTTTAGAATTGTTGCATTTAG
>NW_027429735.1:0-1327 GCF_044706935.1 Curcuma longa | reverse complement strand
CCCATACAAATTCCAGAGTGGAAATGGGAAGATATTTCCATGGACTTCATAGTGGGATTACCCAGAACGACGAATGGATATGATGCAATCTGGGTAATAGTTGATAGATTAACTAAGTCTGCTCACTTCCTAGCTATCAGAATCTCCTACTCCATGGAACAGCTAGCTCAATTATACCTCAAGGAGGTTATCAGGCTACATGGAGTCCCTAGGACTATCATATCAGATAGAGACAGTAGATTCACTTCGCACTTCTGGGAGTGCGTACAGACAGCATTGGGCACCAAACTGAAGTTTAGCACAGCTTTCCATCCTCAGACAGATGGTCAGACAGAGAGAGTGAATCAAGTTCTCGAGGACATGCTCCGAGCATGTGCTTTAGATTTTAAAGGTAGTTGGTGCAGATACCTGTGCTTAGCAGAATTCGCCTACAATAATAGCTATCAGGCCACTATCGGCATGGCACCCTACGAGGCTTTATACGGGCGGAGGTGTAGATCTCCTATCTGCTGGTATGAGAGTGGTGAGAGGCTAGAGTTAGGCCTACAGACAGATCTCATAGATGATACCACAGTAGCCATACAGCAGATCCGCCAGAGAATAGAAACAGCTCAAAGCCGACAAAAGAGCTATGCTGATACACGACGTAGGCCATTAGAGTTTGAGGTTGGAGATTCAGTATTCCTCAGAGTAGCTCCCATGAAGGGAGTAATGCGTTTTGGGAAAAAGGGCAAGCTAAGTCCCAGATATGTGGGACCATACCTCATCACTAAAAGAGTTGGAAAAGTAGCTTACGAGCTAGAACTACCTCAGGAGATGTCAGCTATCCATAATGTATTCCATGTTTCGATGCTGAAGAAATACATGCACGATCCTAGCCAAGTGATTCAGCCACAGTCGGTACAGATCCAAGAAGATCTGAGTTATGAAAGCAGACCTATACAGATAGTGGACAGAGAAGTTAAAAGGCTTAGAAACAAAGAAGTGCCACTAGTAAAGGTCATTTGGCAGAATCAAAAGCATGAGGAAGCTACATGGGAGCGTGAGGATAGCATGAGACAGAAATACCCAGAATTATTCTAAGTTCGAGGACGAACTTTTTATAAGGTATGGGGGATTGTAACGCCCCGTAAATTCATCTCTAGGATTTATAAATGTTTAAAAATAGGTTTTAAATATTTATAAATGCTTAGAATAATTTTAGAAATTTTATAGAATTTTTCTAGAATTTTTAAAGATGTTTTAGCAAGTTTGAAAAAGAAATAAGAAAAAGGAGCAGTGGGGATTCAAACCTGTGACCCTGCACAATAACCAAACTGTGCACTAC
>NW_027429734.1:0-2272 GCF_044706935.1 Curcuma longa | reverse complement strand
CGCTGTCTCATGTTTAGGTCTTTCTGGGTGAAGAAGTACTTCAAGCTCTGATGGTCTGTGAAGATTCTGCACGGAACTCCATACAAATAATGTCGCCAGAGCTTTAGTGCAAAGACCACAGCTGCCAGCTCAAGATCATGAGTGGGGTAATTCTTCTCATAGTCCTTGAGTTGTCTGGAAGCATAAGCTATAACCTTACCCTCTTGCATGAGTACAGCTCCAAGGCCCATCTTGGAAGCATCACTGTAGATATCAAAACTCTTGTCGCTCTCTGGAACAGTCAGAATGGGAGCACTGGTCAGTCTTTTCTTCAGCTCTAGAAAACTCTGCTCACACTTGTCTGACCATTCAAACTTTTTATTCTTCCTGGTTAGCGCTGTTAGTGGAGAGGCTATCTTAGAAAAGTCCTTCACAAATTTTCTGTAATACCCAGCTAGACCAAGGAAGCTTCTAATCTCACTGGCGTTCTTGGGCCTACACCAGTTGCTGACTGCCTCTATTTTGGCAGGATCCACTTGAATACCTTCTCTAGAAATGATGTGGCCTAGAAATGCCACCTGATTTAACCAGAACTCGCACTTTGAGAATTTGGCATAAAGTTGTTTCTGCTGTAGGGTCTGCAGTACTATTCTCAAGTGCGTGTCATGCTCTTCTGGGGTTCTTGAATAGATCAGAATGTCGTCGATGAACACGATGACAAATTTGTCAAGGTATTCTCTGAACACTCTGTTCATTAAGTCCATGAAGACCGCAGGAGCATTAGTCACACCAAAAGGCATGACTACGAACTCGTAGTGTCCGTATCTGGTTCTGAAAGCTGTCTTGGGTATATCACTTTCTTTCACTTTCAACTGATGATACCCAGAGCGCAGGTCTATCTTAGAGAACACGGTTGCCCCTCTTAACTGATCAAATAAATCATCAATTCTGGGAAGAGGGTACTTGTTCTTGATTGTTACTTGGTTCAGCGCTCTATAATCTATGCACATCCGCATAGATCCGTCTTTCTTCTTGACAAATAACACAGGAGCTCCCCAGGGTGAGTGACTGGGGCGGATGAAGCCTTTGTCTAGAAGCTCCTGGAGTTGTTCTTGTAGTTCTTTTAACTCTGCTGGAGACATTCTGTAGGGTGCCTTGGAAATTGGACTGGTACCAGGAACCAGTTCAATTTCGAACTCAACTTCTCGTGGGGGAGGTAGCCCAGGTAGATCTTCTGGAAATACATCTGGATAGTCACAGACCACCCGAACATCCTCCTTCTTGAGTTCCTTCTGTTCTTCTGCATTCACTATGTATGCTAGGAAACCAGCACACCCTTTAGCTAACATCTGATGGGCTATTAAAGAAGATAGAAACTTCTTGGTCCTCTTCTTCGGTACTCCAATAAACTCAAACGGGACTTCACCCTCTGGACTGAATGTTATTTTTCTCTTGCGGCACTCTACAGAAGCACTGTACTTGCTTAGGAAATCCATGCCCAGGATGACGTCATAGTCTTGCATAGCAAGTACTACTAAGTCAACATATAGCTCTCGGTCTGAAATTTTGACTGGTACAGCCCGAAGCCACTGGGTGGACTCCATGACTTCCCCAGAAGGTAGGGTTGTCAAGAACTTGGAGTTCATGATTTCTGTAGGTACCTGAAATCCTTTGGCAAAGTGTACTGATATAAAAGAATGGGTCGCCCCAGTATCAAATAGTACAGTAGCTAAATGCTGAAAAATAACTACTTGACCTGTCTAATACCCAAAATGTCCTTCAATAATTTCTGGATAAATTATTGATGTATATGATAGAATGTTGTTTTATGATAAGAAGGAATAAATATTTAGGCAAAAAGGGATGGCCAAAAATGTTTCTTTAATGGGTTAATTTATGAAAGCTTTGCTATAAGAAAAAGGAAAATGTGGAGGTGCTAAGGATTGACCCCTAGACCTCTAATGTAGCAAGCCAAGGTAACCATATGAGATAGTAATCAATTCTTGTTAAAGAGATAAGGGAAATGGTTGTTAAACATGAGGGTTTGTGATATTTCTATTTGAACCAAACGGAGAGGCAGTAGTGGGTTTAGGTCGTGGGAGTTGTAAGGAGTCGTGGCTCTCAACCGTAAATAGCCGCTTCTCTTTATAAACCCTCTCCTCGAGCCTTTTTCTTTTTCGTTTCCCTGCTCGTTTCTCTTCTCTGCCTTCCCTGTTGCTTTCTGGCCGAGAGGTGTTCCCAGGAGGTTGACAGCAAGAAGTCCTAGGAAGGGTTAGCGAAGAAGAATTGGGCT
>NW_027429733.1:0-1275 GCF_044706935.1 Curcuma longa | reverse complement strand
AATATAAAATTTGGGGTGTTTTTGGGTCTTTGAATGAATCTAAGAATTAAAATGCAAAATAAAGAAACTCCACCACTGATTAAAACTAGACCAAATGGCTACCTTTTTGGATTTTTTTTTGGTTATAAATGGAACTGTTAAAAATTCGACTCTAATGACAATTGCAAATAACCAAACCAAACACGCGAAAATTCCTAATTCATGAATCGAATCCAAACATTCTAAACTCTTAATTAGCAATCAAAATTCAGAAACTAAACTAAACTAATTATTTGAAACATTAAAAACCAGAAATCAGGTTGAACAAATTCGAAATTGCTGAAGATCAGAAATGGAACAGAGAATTGAAGAAACAAGGATGAAACTTCTCAATCCTTCCCTTTCAAACTGAATTCCTTCTTGTCGTCACACAAAGACTGAATCAAAGCTCAGAAATCCCAAAGAATGATCACGTAGCTATGCTCGACAAGCTTGGAATCGACTCCAATCAAGCTCAGCGCACAAGAAACCCTCCCGCGATGCACAAAACAGAGCAAATCCCACGATCCGTTGCAAATCAGATCCGATCTTTGAAATCGAGGCTTGATTACTTGCGAAATATCTAAGGAACCATCAAGAGCCTTCATAGAACCCCTACAAATGCTCCGATTGGTTTCATTAGAGAATCAAACCCAGAAATTGCTCGGTAGAAAATCTGCTAAAGAAACCCTCTCCAGCAGAATCTGATTTCTAAATGAAGCCGAACACCACAGGTAATCGTCCTCTGAGATCCGAAAAACAGCTGAGAAAGGAAGGAATTGAGGTTGGCTGCGCGACGGCGGAAAAAAAAAACGAAGGAGGAAGAACGATGAACAGTGAAATGTCGCGAGCACTGTTCATTCCTCGCGATTTCTGCTTTAACCCTGATTTTGAAATGAACCGGGTTCAATTCCTGGGTCATTTCTGGTTCAGGTCAAATCAGCCCGGTTCAACTCTAATTCAACTCCGGTTCAGCTCCAATTAGCTTGAATCTTGATCGTGAAGTGTGGGTAAATGAATTGGGTCAATTTCGGTTGATTTGGATCTTGATTTGACTCGATCTTGGTTCAATTTGGAGCCCTACAAAGAATCAACTTCAATCAATGAAAAATCAGAAATAAAATTGCAGAAATTATAATTGAGCTCCAATTGACCCTAAAATAGTAAACGCAATCAAAATCTATTCATTAAGCATGCATTTTCATAAAATAAACCCAACATGAATCCCGAAATTTACATCAAATCCTAGCTTATCAC
>NW_027429732.1:0-2264 GCF_044706935.1 Curcuma longa | reverse complement strand
AAAGGGAATCCCCAAACCAACACATAGGTATCCTGTGCATGCATGTCATCCAAGTGCATCAAACAAGTGCAGCAATCACAAACAAATGCAATAGTGCAGTATGCACATGGTGCAATGCATGTCCTGGTCACCCCTGACGCCAGTCGGATCAGTCACCCCTCTAGTGGTGAGGTCGCGTGGGAGCCAAAACCCGTCTGAGTACTCATCCACAGTGGTGAAGTCGTCGAGTGGGTAGGGATGTGACCTCTGTGCACTCTGCCGTCACTGCTCCTGCGTGACCGAGTGGACAGGATGTCCTCAAGGTGTACACCTATCCTGATACCCAAATCATAAGTGGGCGAGCAAGCTCTCATCTCCTGGTCACAATGACAGAGGAGGGATCCCTGTATGCTACCACGCTACGAAACCACTATCCTGGGTGGCCTAGCGGAGCTCCTGTCAGGGCAAGTATGCACCAACCTAAAGGTTCCACTAACCCATGAGCGGAGTGTGTGTATAAATCATATACGAGTGACGGGCTCAAACTGTGCTACCTATAATAGGAGCGACTCGACTAAAATAGGAGCAGGAGCCGATGATCACAAGACATGCAATTATACACACCCTTTGGTTGGTAGCCCGCATGTAACTGACGCCGGACTCAACAACAATGGAATCCCGCACGTCAGCATGCAATATATGCAAGCATGATGTATGACACTAGTCCATGCAGCATATATCCAACTACATATCCATAAGTATAGTCCATGCACCACCTATCCAACTACCAGTCCATGTCATATGCTCCAATAACCATAATGAGGTAAAGTCTCATATCTATCACAAACACCGATACAGAATAAACTAAAACAAGCTAAGACATGTGAACAGGTATCAGGTGGTATCAAAAATAAGTATCAGATAATCAAACATGGCATAGGTATCAGATGGATCTCAAAAGGAGTAAATAACTGATAACCACAATATGAGTAAGTATCCAATACTATCAAATAGCACTAATAACTGGTATAGAAAGCAGATCATGGTATCAAGTGAGATAGATACAAACAGGATCATGAATTACTGATAGCATGCAATACACATATCAATAAAGACATATCTATAAAAGATAAGTCAAGGTACCCGCCTGCCAAGATAGTGTGCGTCTAACGCAAAGAACCTCCAATAATCTCCACAACCGAATCAACTCAGCTAAATCAATGTCCTGTATCAAAGGACATTTACATCTAATCAGCCAAATCATACTAGTCAATCAACCAGGCTAAATATCAAATAAAATCCTTGGTTAAACTGACTCAGATCCAACCGAATAATTCTCATACGAATCCAATTCTTTACACATCTAAATCCCAACCAAAATGATAACTCTAACTAGACTTACCTTCTTCTCCTTGTTGCTGCCGGTTCCAAACAAAATTCCACAGCCGGCACAACCTAGAAATCCTTCCCGATCTAGGTTCTGAAACTCAATAAACTGTGATCAAAACCCAAGAATAAATCAAAACCAAAAACCCAAACCCTAGCCTTACCTATTTGCCACCGGCCAATTTCCAAGGACAGCTCCAACTTCTTCCTGCCAGAAATCAAGGAAGATTCAATCTCAACCAAGCTTAAATCCCAACCTCTTACCGAATCTACGAATCCCACAATCTGGCATTCCAATCCAACATCAAGAGCTCGAAATCCGCGACGGAAGGCAATCAAAAGAAGACCACAAATGGCCAAGACCTCTTGGACCGATTTCACTCCCTCGTCGCATGTCGCCGTCGCCCTCATTGCGAAGAAGATCCTCCGGGAGATTCCGCCTTAGCAACACCAGCTCCGGTCGCCGATGGCAGTCCTTTCCCGATTAGCCACCGACGAGGAGTTTCCTCACCCGGCTTCGGCGAAGGCGACGCGGACGGAGCTGCGTCGACGCTGTGAAGAGGAACTGAAGTCGCGATCGGGAGAGGCGGAGAACGCGAGGCTACTGTAGCCTTCTTAAAGGATTCCCATCTAAAAGGGTTAAAGGGTTTAAACCCTACCCGATATCCACTAACCCAACCCGCCTAACCCAACTGATCTGGTCGAGCCAGCCTAAACCAGCTGAACCCAAACCGAACCAAATCTGATATGAACCGGTACTGTAGCAAACCAACTCAAGTTTGGTTCGCTTGGTATAGGGGTCAAACGATCTCCGATTTGGTCCAAACAAGTTTCGTTTGGTTCGTCTTCGCGAGACGAATCTTTTCCGTATCCATGGCAAAATTTTTCGGTATCTTACA
>NW_027429731.1:0-1071 GCF_044706935.1 Curcuma longa | reverse complement strand
CGTGCTAGGGTGTGCTTGGACCCTATAAATACATTCTTAAGCCCTCTTTGAAGGGTATCTTGGGTCATTCTCCAAAACCCTTGGTCTTGGCTTGGCGGCTGCGCCTCCCCCTCTCTAGGGGAGGCCCTAAACGCTCCATCCTTCGCCGATCCACCTCGACATTCATCTCCACCGATCCATCCTACACCGGAGCAAGAAGATCTTCAAGGGATGCCCACGCTTCAAAGATAAGTCTTCCCCTTTCTTGTGGATGACTATTTTCATGTATTCTTCTTGTAATCTTCTTGTAATGGAGTAGATCCTTGAGTTTAGGATGTAGGATGAACATCTATGTAATGATGGTGATGTATGAACTTGTTTATGACATTTTCCCTATTCAATGAAATGTTTACCTTTGTTTCATGTGTATTGTGCCTTGAACGTGTTTGATGAAATGTTTGTGTGAGCAAATATGCATGATTATGAGGGGTAGATTACTTTGTAGGGGATCCTAGGCCGTACACCGGGGCGCTTCGTGACAGGAAGAATGCCTTGAACCGGGCGAGTCCGAAGTGATTCCTACATAGTGGTAAACCCCCATAAGGGATATCTAATGGTTGATGGCCACTAGGACAAGGTCCTTAACAAGATACCCTGTGACAGAGGGTAGGAATCTAGTAGCACTCCGGGGCGCCTGAGTGACAGCAGGAATGCCTTGAACCGGGCTATCTAGAATCACCTTTACTAGAGGGCCACAACATAGGACTTCAAGGTCAATTGCCAACAAAGCCTGACGAGGTAGAGTTGGTATTTTGGTTAGAATCCCTACAAGGTGGTAAACATTGAGAGTTAGGGAATGAACATGAATTAGGGACTTCACCTAGCATGGATGTGAAACCGAAATCCTAAACTTATCCATCTCATCCATAAACCCCAAGCCAATCTTTCTCTTCTACTGTCACACACACAACCACAATCCTCAACTCAACCATTTCCCTCCGAGTCTAGATAACTATTACAGTGACATCACTATAGCTAATACACAGTCCCTGTGGATCGATATCTTTTTATTACTTGACGACATTCCGTATA
>NW_027429730.1:0-2145 GCF_044706935.1 Curcuma longa | reverse complement strand
GACCTGCCTCCTGCTGGGCCGAAAGCTAACCCCCCTTGCGAAGTCTTCAAAGTGGCTTGAGAGGTCTACAGTTCTTGTTTTAGTTGTTGAAGACGGGAGGTTCTGAGCTTCGGCATCCTTGTGCAGCTTCTCCAGTTCTGCCGATATCTTCCTTACTTCGGTATGAGCCCCCTCAGCTTCTAAACACGAAGTCTCGGCATGGACCCTAACTCTATCTAACTCCACCTCGAGGACAGGAGCCTTCAGTTGAGTCTTAAGGTCAGCCACCTGGGTCTCGAGCTGACGGTTGGCGGACTCCAGCAGCAGGACCCTGCGTTCCAGTTCCTGGTATTCCTTCAAGACCTGAGGATAAATACCATGGTACCACCACGGTGTCAGGAGTAATTTGCAAAAACAAGAAAAGAAATAAAACCATACCCTGGCAAGAGATCCGTTTATGCGCTGGCACAATAAGTCGTTGGGCAGCTTTGGGAAGCACCTCTGTTTCATAGCGCCTGTAGTCTTCTACCGAAGTACAAGCCTTGTCGGCTGGGCCTGAAGGGGTGGTCTGCAGGGAAGGCTCTGAACTAACTGGAGCACGAGGAGAGACGTAGCCCGTGACTTCTTTGGCTTCATCTGCTTCACCGTGGCCACTGGAGCTGAGGCATCCTCGGAGGAGGTAGTTGGGGACTTACCCTTGTCACCACGTCGCTTGGTGCGGAGCTCGGGAGGGAGAGATCAACCGGAGAGATCGCCAAGGGCTCTGACCCAAGGAGAGGGGTCTGGTCCTCCACATGCTCGACCTCGGGTATCTCTATGATAACAGCTTCCTGGCACCCCGAGGCTGTAAGAACCTGCTCTCCTTCCTCCCTGACCTTCCAGGGACGAGTCTCTTCTAGCGGCCGCGGGAGCAGAAAAACCTGGCGCTGGCACCTCTGAGGTTGGTTCAGCCACCGGGGAGGGATCCATCTCCACCACCGTGTCCGAGGTCTCCCCCGTGAAAGGACCAAGGGAAGCGTAGATGTGGACAGTCTCTTTAGCAAAAGCCGGTTGGGGTAACCCTTCATCAGCAGCAGCAACGGTATCAATCCGGGGCTCAGCGTCAACTACAGAACTCCCCGGATCAGCAGTGACTAAATCCCCCTCCTCCGGGATGGCTGCCGAAGACCCAGCGGCATCCTCAGCCACCCACCAACTGTCAGTAGTAGTGAGCTCCCATTTCATATTCTTCTTAACTGAAGCGCTCAGCATGATTTCCCCTACCAAGGACAGAAAAGGAAAAATTAGTTAGTTTTAAAAAGGAACTTTAAAGGACACCAAGAAAACTTACTCAGGGAGGAATCCATAGGGATGTCATTGGGACTCAAGCTGGCCATATATAGGAGGGCTTCGTTGGCTATTAGGATATTATCAATCAATTGTTGCCTAATAAGTTTAATCTCGCAGTCGTGTTTTGAATATTCTATTCACTTGAACAATGACATCAGTTAATTAATATACTCCATTAGTCGATTGATTATTAATCAGTTGAGTTGAGCAATCGATTTTACAACTCTCAATTTACTCTATAACATCAATAGTCAACTGATCGAACTTATCAATAAAAATTAATGTAGCATATTACTATTCATAGTTAATGTAGCAAACCATATTTTCAAGGTTTAACATCCATTGGTCGATTGATACACTCTTTCAATCTATTGATACTCCTATTTCAGTTTTACCAAAGTTTAATTCTTGCAATGCTTAGTACCTTATTGACCTCAACCTACTCGGACTTCCTTGCCTCGCATCCAATCAACCTTGACTTGTCAGGACTTCACCATTGCTTAGCATCAGATTAACCTTGATATATTGGGACTTCATCATTGCATAGCATCTAATAAACCTCAACCTATTAGGATTTTTTGTTACCTAGTATCCGATCAACCTTGAACTGTTGGGATTTTATAGTTGCCTTGCATCTGATCAATCTTGATCTATCCAGACTTCACGACTCATGCCAACTCTATGTTGGATTTTCAATCATCAAGTGCTTGGTCAACTGTGACTCATTTAGACTTTCTTCTTATCAACTCCCCATTGAACTTCCAACCGTCAAGTGTTCAGTCAACCATGCCTCTTTTAAACTTTTCATATCTTATCAAGTATCTATAGTCAACCTTG
>NW_027429729.1:0-4604 GCF_044706935.1 Curcuma longa | reverse complement strand
TGATGTGCGTAGGATGTATACCTGTATTTATGCTTTATTTGCACATCTTTCTGGATTTATCGCTTAATTCTTGTGTACATTGCATCCCATATTCATGCATTTAGGCATATATCTTGCATTTCCTAGTTCGGAGATCTGCTCGTGCTTTTACATGTTTCAGGGTGGAAATTGGAGCGAAAACGGGCAAAACGGAGCATCATTGAAGATCAGGCAAGACAGGGCCGTGCCTCATAGGCACGGCCGTGTCTCAAGGACCTCCTGGCCGTGTTTCAATGGGCACGGGCGTGTGCCCAAACAGAAGATCAACAAGCCAGGGCCGTGCCTCACAGGCACGGGCCGTGCCAAAATCCCCTCAGCAGCAGCCAGAGGCCGTGTCTCAAAAGCACACCCGTGCTTCAAAACAGAAACCAGCCAGTTCATGGCCGTGCCTCCAAAGCACGGCCGTGTCTTCATCATGGAGCCAGCCTCTGCTGAAGGCCGTGCCTTCCAGGCACGGCCGTGTGCCAGAACAGAAGAGTCCAAGCAGCAGGCCGTGCCTCAAAGCACGGCCGTGTCCAGCAAATCAGCTCCAGACAGTGTGTGGCCGTGCCTCCCAGGCACGGCCGTGCCATCAAACAGAAGGAAGACAAGTCTGGACCGTGCCTAAGAGGCACGGCCGTGCCCCAGATCCGAGACCTCACAGCTTCAGGCCGTGCCCACAAGGCACGGCCGTGCCTTCTCTTTTGCCCGAAGCCAACACAAGGCCGTGCCTCCCAGGCACGGCCGTGTGCACGGGGGCGTGCTGCTTCCGAACCCTGCACTATAAATAGGTCTCTAATGAGACCTAGGAAAGGGGGGAGACTTTGGAGAGCCACCGGAGTTGTTCTAGAGCCGCCGACGCCTATTTCGGAGGGAGATTCGACGATCCATCACCGATCCGACTGCTCCAGACCATCTTCATCTCATCTACGCAGAGATTTCACTCCGAGGAAGAAGATAAGTCTAGTTTCCTGCATTTCTTTGTATATCTTTGGGAACAAGATGTATTCTCTCTTTCCTTTGGATTGTATTCTCCACGCTATGGAGTAGATTTCCCTAGATTCTAGGATGTAGGATAAATCAGATGTAATGGATGATTGTATTTGGATTTGATTAATCTACCGTTTTCTATGAAATACTGTGCATTGCTTTGTGGATTTATGCTTGTTCTTGATGATAAATTATGTTGTGTGAATCCATGAGGGTAGGGATTTACTATGAATTGGGGATCATTAGGCCGTATACCGGGGCGCTCTGTAAAAGGGGCAGACCTTGAACCGGGCGAGATTCCGAAGGGTTTCCTAATACATAGTTGAATTCCTATGAGGGATAGTTAGCGGTCATTCGTTATTGGGGAGAGATCTGTAAAAGGATATCCAGTGACAGTGGATAGGGTTCTTTTAGTATTTCCGGGGCGCCTGAGTGACACGGGCAGACCTTGAACCGGGCTTCTAGAACCGTTTCAAACCAATAACGAGTGACGTAAGAACACATAAAAAATCATGCATTTGGTAGGCTAAGGTTTAACCATGACCCTCCAGCGGCTGAGTCTAATGTAGTCTTTGTCTCAAAAGAAATCCCCACATAAAAAATATGCAGAACCAACCATTCTTCGATACCATGATGAGGACAAAGTTGGAGCAACTTTTGAAATCTGTCCCAGGCATAACATATCATCTGTTTGAAGTTGCTTTCTTAGGTGGGATGAATTTATTTATGAATGCTCGCTCCAGTTGATCCCACGTCTTAATGCTCTGAGGTGACAAGGAGTATAACCAATCTTTCGCTGAATCCCTGAGACTGAATATCTTATTGTATTGCAATATCTGTGGAATTCCATTAAATGGAAATATGGGTTCTCTGCTTCAGTTCCTTTAAATTGAATTTCTTGAATTTTTGCTATGAGTCCCGGATTTATTTCAAAACTTGAAGCAGATATCTGAGGAAGTACAATAGGATCTAATGATCTTCCTGATATTGGCAGGGAGTAATTCTTTAATGGGAAATGGTCCATCCTTCCTACAAAGACCACAAGAAATATGGAATGCCTTTATTAGTAATAAAATAAAAGAATCAAATGAATAAATGAACAAAGGAATGTGAATAAAAGAAAATCTTAATGTGCTAAATTAGTAAATAATTGCGCACGATCCCCGGCAACGGCGCCAAAAACTTGATAGCCTTCCGCAAGTGCACGGAATGTCGTCAAGTAATAAAAAGATCGAATCCACAGGGACCGTGGAACTACTTACTAAATCTAGCACAAAAAGGTGGAGAGAATATAGATCATGAGTTGTGTGGGGGAGATGGGAGTGTTCTAAAGTGCTTTATCCTAGAAGTCAGAGAAAGGGATCGACTGTGACACTGATGGGTGAAGCGATCCTAGGATTTCGGACTCCTCAGAGAATGGATTAATCGACTTGGATCCTCTACCTTTCCTCAATAACTGTTCAATTGTAGGAATGTCAACCAAATTATCCAATTCAACCTCGTCAGGTATCCTCGAATTAAATCATTGGTGTTCTTACGTCACTCGTTATTGGTTTGAAACGGTTCTAGAAGCCCGGTTCAAGGTCTGCCCGTATCTTGCAATCCCCTCAGCAGCAGCCAGAGGCCGTGTCTCAAAAGCACACCCGTGCTTCAAAACAGAAACCAGCCAATTCATGGTCGCGCCTCCAAAGCACGGCCGTGTGTTCATCATGGAGCCAGCCTCTGCTGAAGGCCGTGCCTTCCAGGCACGGCCGTGTGCCAGAACAGAAGAGTCCAAGCAGCAGGTCGTGCCTCTAAAGCACGGCCGTGTCTAGCAAATCAGGAGAAGACAGTGTGTGGCCGTGCCCCCTAGGCACGGCCGTGCCATCAAACAGAAGGAAAACAAGTCTGGACCGTGCCTAAGAGGCACGGCCGTGCCTAAGAGGCACGGCCGTGCCCCAGATCCGAGACCTCACAGCTTCAGGCCGTGCCTTCTCTTTTGCCCGAAGCCAACACAAGGCCGTGCCTCCCAGGCACGGCCGTGTGCACAGGGGCGTGCTGCTTCCGAACCCTGCACTATAAATAGGTCTCTAATGAGACCTAGGAAAGGGGGGAGACTTTGGAGAGCCATCGGAGTTGTTCTAGAGCCGCCGACGCCTATTTCGGAGGGAGATTCGACGATCCATCACCGATCCGACTGCTCCAGACCATCTTCATCTCATCTACGCAGAGATTTCACTCCGAGGAAGAAGATAAGTCTAGTTTCCTGCATTTCTTTGTATATCTTTGGGATGACGAGGTCGAATTGGATAATTTGGTTGACATTCCTACAATTGAACAGTTATTGAGGAAAGGTAGAGGATTCAAGTCGATTAATCCATTCTCTGAGGAGTCCGAAATCCTAGGATCGCTTCACCCATCAGTGTCACAGTTGATCCCTTTCTCTGCCTTCTAGGATAAAGCACTTTAGAACACTCCTATCTCCCCCAACACAACTCATGATCTATATTCTCTCCACCTTTTTGTGCTAGATTTAGTAAGTAGTTCCACGGTCCCTGTGGATTCGATCTTTTTATTACTTGACGACATTCCGTGCACTTGCGGAAGGCTATCATCATACTGTGCAACAGAATAAAGAAATCTACATGTATCATGTATCGCATGGCACACAGTGCAACAATCATAGCATATCAGTGTAGCAATTGTAAGCTTGTGATTAAAGTAAACTATATAAATATATCAACCTACCAACGGTGCATGTAAATACGTAGCAACCATAGCAACCAAATGCAAGTCACTGTCTGCACTCGCCACCCCTAGTCACTCTCCCAGAGCACAGTGAACTGAGGAACAAAACAGGACATACTGCACAGGCTCCATCAACAAACCACTACTAATCAAGTGGGGAGCGGGCAATGTAGCAGGAGGGCAATATAGCCAGTCCTGGTTGCACCCAATAGTAGTGCAATTGATGCTCTCACCCCTGTATCTCACCACAACAATGGTGTCGGGCAAGAGCCAACAAGAACAGCCAACTGTGTTGTTATAAACAGCTACAACAATGATGGATGTAATGATAATCATCCCAACATGTAATAACTACAATAAATAAGCATGTTCAACAAGAATCACTAAAGGACAACATAGGTCAAGGTTACAACAGTTAGGATTTGTTCTAACAATAGATAGGTAATCCTAAGGTCAACCAACTGGTGTCAAGCAACAAAGGTATAAGATATCAACCATGTATCTAACATGTGAATAGGGTAGCACAATATTCGATCATCATAAAGGTCAACAGAGCAGTATTAAGCAACGAGTATCAACAAATGTCAACGGAATAAATAATATAGAAAGCAACAATACCAACATGTTAGGAAACAACAAAATAGGTCATGCACTATAGAAAGCCTGTATTGACAAAGTATAGGGTACCCACCTGATCAGACGTCTATCAACACTAGAACCCCTAGAAAATGTAATACTCCAAGTGTAATAGGACTAGTCAAATCAAGGTCCTACAATAAACCACAACACCACACTTTACTACAATGATACTATCGTTCCAGAATTAAATTCTATAATATAATCCCACCTTTGTAAGATACTGGAAAAAT
>NW_027429728.1:0-2010 GCF_044706935.1 Curcuma longa | reverse complement strand
CACTTTAGAACACTCCCATCTCCCCCACACAACTCATGATCTATATTCTCTCCACCTTTTTGTGCTAGATTTAGTAAGTAGTTCCACGGTCCCTGTGGATTCGATCTTTTTATTACTTGGCGACATTCCGTATACTTGCGGAAAGCTATCGAGGGCCGGGGAGAAGAGGAGAGGCACGAAAGGGGGGGCCGGGAGAAGAGTAGCTACTAGCTAGAGGTGCGAGAGGGGGCGGGAGAGGCACGAAAATGGGGCGCGCGGGAGAAGACGAGCTAGAGGTGCTTTTTCTGAACAAATTTTACCCCCCAAGCAAAACTGCCCATATGAGGAATTTAATCTCAAGCTTTACACAAATGGATGGAGAAACCTTATACGAAGCTTGGGATAGATTCCAAGGAATGCTGAGAAAGTGTCCACATCATGGTTTGGAAAGATGGCTTATTATTCACACTTTCTACAACGGAATCAACTATCAGACTAAAGTATATTTGGATTCCGCTGCTGGAGGGGCTCTAATGAATAAGAGTTTGGAAGAAGCCGAAGAACTTATTGAGAATGTGGCACTGAACCACCATCAATGGGCCAATGAGAGAGGTAGTATGCAAAGAACTCCTGGGAGATACAATGTGGATAATTTGACTAAGCTGAATGCGCAAATAGATGCCCTTAGCAAAAGGGTAGAGAACATGAGTATTGGAAAGGTCAATGCGGTGGTAACAACATGTGAAGTATGTGGAGATTCCAGCCATACAACTGAGATGTGTCAAGCTGTAGCATTTCAGACTCAAGTTCCTCAATATGAACAATGCGATGCAGTTGGCACATACAATCAAAGAAACAACCCGTACTCAAATACCTACAATCCGGGTTGGAGGAATCACCCAAATTTTTCATACCGCAACAACAACAACCAAGGACCTTCCTATCAAAATGCGCAGAAGCCTAGTGAAGAAGTATCAGACACCCAGAAAATCTTGAAAATTCTGGAGCAACTTCAAGGTGATGTGGTCAAGATTAATGAAAAGCTTGACGACCACGACAAGAGGATGAAGATGCAAGAGACACAGATAGCTCAGATAAGCTCTTCCCTCTCCTCCAGAACTGTGGGTGCACTCCCAGGCAAGCCAGACTTTAATCCTATGGAGCACTGCAAAGCCATTGAGCTTAGGAGCGGACGGACCTTGAAGGACAGAGAGCCTCAAGTGACTGCTCCTAGGGAAGGTATATCTTTCACCCCAGCCGCTGTGCAACCTCCTTCCTCAGTACCCGATGTTGAAGACACAATGGAGGAAGTTGAGACCGCTTCACCCGCTGGGATTCAACATGAAGAAATCATATGTGAGAAATATTCCTTACCCGCAGAGGCTCCTTTACAAGCAAAAGGATGAGGAATTTGAAAAGTTATACAATAGGGTGAAGGACTTAACGCTAGAAGTACCCCTTCTCGATGCAATCACCGAGATGCCTAAGTTTGCAAAATTTATCAAGGGGCTAATTTCTAAGATTCCTCAGAAGCTCAAGGACCCAGGTAGCTTCTTTCTCCCTTGCAAAATTGGTAATATTTCAATTGGAAGAGCTTTCTGTGATCTTGGAGCCAGCGTTAGCATTATCCCACACCTCACAGGCACGGCCGTGTTTCCATCAAGAACTCAAGCCACTACTGTTGGCCGTGCCCACCAGGCACGACCGTGTGCCAAAACAAAAGGGTCCAAGCAGCTGGCCGTGCCTCAAAGACACGGTCGTGTCCAGCAAATGAAGGAGAGTCAGGCTGTGGCCGTGCCTTCAAACAGAGCCGAGCCAAGTCTGGACCGTGCCCCAGAGGCACGGCCGTGCCCCCGGACAGAAGCTTCACTGCCTTAGGCCGTGCCCCCAAAGCACGGCCGTGCCTCCTCTAGTGTCCGATGCCCACACGGGGCCGTGCCTCCCAGGCACGGCCGTGTGAGCGGGGTGTGCTGCCTTCGTGACCTGCATATAAATAGGTACTCTTAGTGACCTAAGAAAGGGGGGAGACCT
>NW_027429727.1:0-2137 GCF_044706935.1 Curcuma longa | reverse complement strand
GAAAACTGCAACCATGAATTCTGAATTTATTTCTTCTGATTACCTTGTCTGAATTGTTGAATTTCTAGTTTCAGAAATGAATGTTCTTATTTTATGTGTGCTAATTTAAAAGAATGTTTTATGTGTGTCAATTTCAGTTTGTCACTAGTGGTTTTAGTTGCATGCTAGTTAGGGTTGGAATTGCACTACACAATTCTAGGATGTCATCCTCACATCAACACTAATATGTTGCTGCTTAATTAATTTAGTGTTTTCGGGGAATAATATACTTTTGTTGACTTAACAGATCTTCTGTTCATTGTCAACAACATTATTCTTTTAGCTTTCATACTAAATTGAGTATAGGCAGGAAAAATAATCCACACTACATGGAAGGACTGATGTGCCATGCACATTCTTATGGCAATTGTATCCAAAAGGTTTTCTGTTAAGATCTTTGCAGTTTCAAGACTTTTTGGATTAGAACTTGACAGATATAAATGTAGTGGCAGCTGATACCTCATAAGGTGGCAGCTGATCGTCTCCTTTAGAAGTGTTATATTGAGATAAAGCATTTACTTTGTTTAAGTTTGATTCATGCCCATGTAAAAGCCATTTTCTGATGGTTTGTTGATTCTTGTGTCAAGATATTTAGTATTTTGCTCTAGCTGTTAATACATCCATAAGTGATTGACCTTTTGTGTTGGTGCTCAAACTGACACTGCATAACCCTCGTTTGCTGCTACTAGCAATCAGTGCAAATCAACAGGATGCAAGCAAATAACTTTTACTGGTGTAGTCTTCAAAAGAAGGCAACGAATTTGGCAAGTTTTGTCAATCACAAAGTAACTCTATTCAATTAAGTTATTTGTAGCTTTGTATGTGCTAATTTGGCTTTTTCATATCTCCTACAATTTATTATCTTTTCATTCTAATCATTCAACGCATTAACATGTTAATTTCATCTCTCATGGTATCATAGAAGTGATACCAATTCAAGGTTAAAACCATACATGTTAAATCAATTTAAGGAACAGTTTAAAGCTTCTATGATCTAGGGTCTTAGGCGAGAGTCGTATATGATCGTATGATGACTTTTAAAGTCAGGAGTCATCCCAGCGGATTAGTTTCTGAAATAGAAGCCCTAAAAGAAGAAAATTATGAATTAAAGAATCGACTTTCCATATTAGAAACGCAATATCAAGAGTCTCGCGTGGTCCAGTTGCAATATAAATAAAAAATTTATTAGAATCGACTTTCTATATATAAGTGGATAAAAATAATATAAATAAAAAAATTTCCTTTTTCTATCGTTCATTAATTATTTTTTATTTTTTTTATCTCTCTCCTTAAGTTTATTATTTATTATTTTCTTTTCTCCTTAAATCCTTTCCCTCTCTTTTGCTTATAAATAAAAGCTAAAAATTAAAAAGATAAGCAAAGTGATTAAAATTGTGGCACGTTTAAATTTACTAAGCATAAATAATAAGATTATTTATTTATTTAACTATTTTATTTTATCTTAAAGTCTAAGGTCTAATTGTGCAAAATGTGCAAAATGACTAGACCAAATCCACACATATTTCATGGAAACTACTCAGTAAATTCATATTGAATTGCTATGAGAGAGGACCAAGTTTAACTACTACGTACATTAATTAATGCCATCCATCAATTGGCACCAAGACACTTCAATTCATATTATTGTAATAGATAATTGAAAGAAAGAGTCAACATATTCATATATTAAATGAAGAAATAGACCTACAATTGCGAAAATTTTACATCCATCACAAGATTAAAAATAAGAATGTTGTTTTCAAATGATATATAGAATTGAAAACA
The DNA here is from genome assembly GCF_044706935.1 of Curcuma longa. Taxonomy (NCBI): domain Eukaryota; kingdom Viridiplantae; phylum Streptophyta; class Magnoliopsida; order Zingiberales; family Zingiberaceae; genus Curcuma; species Curcuma longa. Next base: position 313 of record NW_027429727.1, on the reverse strand, counting down.
ATACACGCCTAGCAAAACAATGACGTACTTGGGAAAATATCAGTGGCTGAACTTTTGTCGATTAAAATTTAAATGTGCCATGTAACTTTTACACCCAACTCCCTCGATTTTGACTTTTGACCACTTCAGTGGATTCAAGGCTTTTTTTTTTCAAATATCAAACAATGTTTAATTACGCAAGACGAGTAGACAAAATCGACATACTGAGTTAATTACTACGAGCTCCTGGTCCATATTAAATTTTGATGTGGGAGATGACGAAGACGAACTACTCTACTAATTAGTAGTTTAATAACCTCAATCAACTGCCAAA
>NW_027429726.1:0-4456 GCF_044706935.1 Curcuma longa | reverse complement strand
GCCTGGAATCAGATCCAGGCGCTTAGATCTTGTTGGGATCGTCCCGGTGCAATGCGCGTGTCTACACGTTTCGTAAACGTGCGCAGCGAAAATATAACAAATAATTAAAATTAATTATTATTAACACACGCATGCATATCAGGTAATAACAAGTACAAGACATGGCAGGAAATTAAAAATTTTTGAATAATAAATTATTTTACGTGCACAAATAAAATTTACAGAATAAAATTATTCTACGCGTACCTCTTTGATGACGTTTGAATGGTGTTGGTATCAATCAAGCGGTCCTCGTCGGAGTCCCGCCTCTATTGGTGATCCACGCCAAGTTCCCGTCTGGACGATTTTGGAAGCCACGAGTCGCGTCATCGTCTTCGGTACTAGCCGATGATCGATGACGATCAAATCGAGAGAAGCCTTATTCTGGAAACTACGTAACAACGTTTGTCACGATCGTTTTCGGGCTTTCCAACTATCATCGAGAATCATATTCCCAATGTAGTTTATCGATGGTCAATCGTTGACCACCAATTAGGACAAACAGTCGAAACTCTTTCCGACAAGTATGGAACGTACTCTGGAAACTTCATAGGTTTCCGCGAACAACAAATCTCATCAACTAGCCAAGACAACTCCAACAACAACCTATTAACTAGAAACTAGTGTAGGAGGTTGCTTATGGCAACCGGTGTTGCGTTCGTCCACATGGGCAAACAAAAGATGGATTTCCTCATTTCCCACACGACTAAAATAGGAGATTCGATAGCGACACTCACGATCGAAAGGAGAGGACAACGCCGACAAAGGGCTGCTATGCTCCGGCGAGGGAGTGGTGCCACCAATGTTCTTTCACACGGTTGCGTTGAGAAAACTTCTCACAGCCGCGTGCTTGGAAGAAGAAGACACACGGGAAAACACAGGGCCATCACTCACGGCAACAAACAGAGAAGGAAGAGATTGGGACAGCCGCAGTCATCCTTCTCCTCCTTCCTCTCCGTAACGACAGCCAGAATTGAACAGAGGCGGTGGCTACAAAGAAGAAGGAATCGACTTCTTTCTTCTCCGGCAGGCGGTGGCTTTGGCAAGTCTTCGAGCACCGGCGAAGGAAGACTCGTGGCCGAGATGCAAGGCATGGGACTTGACCGGCAAGATTGCGGCAGAGCAGGGGAGCACCACCTTCAAAACGGCCGCCAAGGGTTTCTTCTCCAGCTACCTTGCTCGCGGTGGGAAGAAGGAACAGACGCTGGGAAACCTTCTCATAGCCGCGTGCTCAACCTTCTCCTTCCCACTGCCGGCGATGCTCGCGAGGTCGGGTAACAACAGCCGGTGCCGCACTCAGGAGGGAGAAGCCTTCGGGGCTTTTAGGACAGAAGAACCGGCGCAGCAGCTCGCGATGGAGAGGATGAACAGGAGCCGCGCAAGGGAAAAACACAATCATCGGTTTTTGAGGAGCTACAATAATATATCAACCTGATTAGGGTTGAACCGGATCAACCGGCGCGGGCTAGGCTGAACCGGATAGCCAAAAAAACTTAAACCGAGTTCATATACTGTAGCGAACCGAACCAGATCGGGTTCAAAACTAACTCGCTTGGTTCACTAACCAAACGAACTCCGATTTGACTCAAACTAGTTTTGTTCGTTTTGTCTTCCCAAGATGAAGCTTCTCATCACATCCATCTTGCCAAAATCTATTCCATCGTGAACCAAACCAAGTTGATTCAATTCGGTTCAAAACTAAATTGTTCAGTTCACTAACCAAACGACTTCTGATTTGAACGAAATCAATTTCGTTTGTTTCTTTTGTAAGATAAATTCCATCATTTGTCCATTGTCCAGTCCAACCAGACTTTGTCTCTCTCGTTTTGAGAATCTAATTCTCAAACTCGTTTTAAGTCCTTCGGAGAACTTGTTGTGCGTGTGACCCAATAGGTTCCCGGCTATGTTGGTCGTCCTTAATTAACCATTAATTACGGAACGATCATGAGTGACACCTAGTAGTATATCATGATCCCCAATTGATCGAAAAATCAACGATTGATTCCAGAACAGTTCTAAACCTTTCAGCAGCTACACTGAATCGTGTCTCGTTCCTTTCACCGTCTTATACCGCTTGGTTCAGGACATGGTCTATGTGTCAGTCCCCACTAGGCTGACTACGTCACACCTAGCCTAAGCTGCTTTCATGTCCTGTGGATTCAAGTTGCTTGTACACGTATCCAAGAGTATCGTACTCTTAACATGTAATGCTTTGGCCAAAGAATTTTAGTTACAATCCTGACAAGTGGCCGCAAGGTATACGTCTCCTTTTTCCAAGGAGCGGTGAATCCTCTGTGGGCTATTCAAACACCTTCGTATACTTCGTCTTATACCCAATCATCTCGGGTCCACACCTCCTCGGAGATGTTTGCTTAAGATGTCAAAGTATAAGTCTCCATGACCAATATGACTTGAATACCACAAGTCAAAGAAAACTCGCACTTAAGCTGCACTGAGATCTTCATTGACATATATATATCAAACCATATGAAGTCTCAAAGCAGGTCACTCCAATGAACTGGTTACCTTTAACCAGCATCCACGTTTAACTCTCAACATCTAATGTCGACAGCAGTGAGATCAGCTGCTTGGCTAACCAAGGAGTTCAAAACGTGCTAGTCTCGACAGAATCGATGACGTCAGTGCTCATCAATTCCTCGACTAGGGATAATTCCAATACATTCATAATTACACGTGTAGAGATGCTCACTAGTTGTGATCCAATCACAAATTCTCTCATGCTATGAATTGTATTGCGGATATTCAGTATTCGAGTTTAAGATCCAATTAAACATATATGAAATGTGCACTCAAATAGTGAATTTCTATTTATCCAATAAATAGTTTAACCGTAAGGCGATTGCCTTAGGACACCCCTCAAATTAACAGATCTATCCTGGTCTAGGCTCTTGGACTTAACCAGGGTGCTTGGCTGTTCCAGGCGCTAGGAGTATAATCCGAGCGCCCGGAATGAGTTCAACCAGGTTTGACCTGAGTTGACTTCGAGTTTGGTTCGATTACTTCTGTTTGCTTCTCTTATGCTTCTTTAGTCTTGCTTCCAGCTCCTAGTTCTTGCAAGATTAGCATACAACAAACAAGCAACCTAAGCTTAACTGTAGCCTGTCTGACCTACTAGGCTTACTTAAATCTTATCCTGTAGGTCTAATCTACTAGGCTTACCCTTATCTAATTTTCAATTAGGACTAGTCACTTAGTAGGTTTCCCACCTGGCAAACATCTGGTCACCCTTGACCTGCTTGGACTTTCCCTTACCTAACCTTCAGTTAGAACTAGTCATTTGGTAGACTTCTCACCTGCCAAACATCCAGTTATCCTTGACCTACTTGAACTTCCTGTCGAATCCCACTGACCAGAACTTCTACCTAGCCTCCAACTAGGACTTCTCCTTGCCCAATCCCACTGATCAGGACTTCTGCCTAACCTCCAACTAGGTCTTCTCCTTGTCTAATCCCGCTGATCAGGATTTCTTGCTAGTCTTTTGATCAATTTTAACTTGACTAGACTTCATTCACATCCAATATTAGGTCTTGTTTAGATCAACCCTTAGTCAAATTGATCAAACCTAGGTATATTGTCAAATATCAAAATCTTGGAGGCAGACTGGTACTCCCTGCATCAACAGTTATTGCATCGTTGAAGCTTGAGTGTAGCAACATTTTAATGTCAGAATGTTGGCACAGAAGAGAAGAGTCAAAAGTGTTCTTTGAAGCTGCTATTCGAAGGTACTTTTATTGGCCATTTTGGGTGCCTCAGCATGGCTTATCCGATCTAACTTATTGGTGAATTATCCACCTCCGAGCGCCTGGATTCTTTCTAAGCACCTGGATTCCTTCCAAGCGCCTAGAACGCTGATATGGCTGCAATTAGTCAAGGCTTTGTCCGCGTCGAGTTTATCCCTCCTAGAGCGTCTGGAATTTGACGTGTCCAGTAGTTGGATTTCAAGCTATCAGGGCACCTAGAACCACTAGGGGTGTCTGAATCTCGCTAATTAGGCCAGCTCCCATTTGTTGCTTCCTACATCACAATGTTAGTACAGATATATAAGCAATATAAATGGCAGTTGGAATGCACAGATATATAAGCAGTATAAATGATAGCTTTATAGCAGTCCGATCTCAACTTTCGGTCTCCTGTGAAACCTTAAGTTCTAATGCCTACTACTCTCTTTGAGAGTGCACCCTCACTACTTCACTCGGGAGAGTTTACCATGTTAAACCTTATAGTTCACCCGACCTATTTAGACTTTTGCTCAACTCACGATCCACGGGACTTTCTGCTAGACCTCTGGCTTACTTCATTTAGATTTCCGCTTGGAGTCCTCGACCTCTAGGGCTTCCTGCCCGATGTCCTCGATCTGCCGAAGACTTTCGCTTAGTCTATCCGATTAGGACTTCCT
>NW_027429725.1:0-7285 GCF_044706935.1 Curcuma longa | reverse complement strand
GGTCATCTACAAGGTTCTGGTATGAATTTAATTTCCGTAGTAACTTTCGTACATAGAATTCTAAGTAGTAGAAACCGTAGATAGTAATTTAGGAATCGGCGATCCTGAAGGATCGATTGACTTAGTCTTTTGTAGACTTTGTCAATTGATCCTGGCGGGATAAAATTTTTGTCCTGTGGGGTTCTATGCTTTTCGGAGCGGATAGAATCCGGAACGCAGGACGGAGATCCAGAACGCCAACAATGCAGACGTCCGAAAATACCGAGTCAGCAGTGCTGATGGTGGAGGTTTCCAGGCGCCCGGATACTCTAATGAGGAAGAGGAGGCAGGGACCTTCTATGAGGTTGGCACTAGTTGACCACTCGATAGATTTCTTGGGTGAACTGTTGACACTAGTGGGTAGAGTAGGTGTGCAATTAATGGTACGCATAGACGGGAGTTAGCTTCTCTAAGAAGAGGAAGACTTGGTCCTCCGAAGGTAGTGGGGGTCTCGTCTATAGCTTGAACAGTCCACTCCTTAGTACAAGTTAGGGCATATTCAAGGTATTGATGAGGAGGCTTGTTTCATGGAGGTGGGAGCACGGGCTTCTTCTCATGTCGGGGAGCATTAGGTGTCGATACCCCCTCAGTTTTACTAGCGAGTTGAGCTTCCTTCAAATGAATATATTTCTCAGCTCGACCCAAGAGGTCATCATAGTTGGTCAAGGTTCTCTTTACCATGGATTTGAAAAAATCTCCCTCCAACAATTCTTGAGAGAATGCGCTAATCAATACTTTCGAGGTGTCAGAAGGGACATCCAAGGTGACTCGTTTAAAATGCTAAATGTATTCCCTCAATATTGCCTAAGTCTTCTGCTTCATGGCAAATAATTTAAGGGGCATCTTTCTGATACCTCTTGTTGCTGGCAAAGTGGTGTAGAAAGATGACTCAAAATCAATAAAGGAGTGGGTGGAAGATAGAGGAAGGAATCACCTTTGGCTGTGCTCGATAGGGTTGTCAAAAAAATCCTAAATTTGATGTCCTTTGTGTACTGATGCAATATAGAGGCATTCTCGAAATGAAAGAGGTGGTCCTCGAGATCCGAGGACCTCGTGTACTCCTCGAGTTGTGGCGATCTAAAGTGACACGACAACTCTTCTTCCAAAATACTCTTGGAAAAAGGAGTACTATAGTCACTCCTTTTGCCAAAAGGTATGGCTTGTGCTTCTGCAATCACAAGTCCTATGTCATAGTGATCATTTCCCCATGACTCTTTTCGTCTGTGGAGTTGTGATTTTCCGTGATTCGTCTGGTGTCAACCATCGCAACAGCTTAGTTTAGAATTTTCACAGACGATATCAATTTGTTCTAGTCAAAGATTGTGGATGAATGATCCATCAGGGATTGAGTGAGGGTGGAAACGATTCTTTTGTAGGCTTCGATTAGGGAAGAAATCACGGTACTTGAGGAGCTCACAAAAGAGTTTAGAATGGAGTCAAGGTAAATCTTGGCAAGGCCACTCTGATACTCAAATTAGTTGGTGGATTCTTAGATGGAGAGAATAGAAGGAAAGTGTTGTTTGGGTGTTGGTGTGTGCGTAACTGCATCCGCAGGGACGAGCTTTCTTTTATCTTATCGTGGATATATATGTTTCCTTATTTATGATGTTATCAACCACATTCAAGTCATGGGAGGTCACACCACCCCATCTCTTTGGCCCTTGTTGCGGAGCCAATATAATGGCGTCATGTTGTTCCACGTTTCCTGTATTTATCGCAAGCGTGACTAAGTTTAAGGTCCCAGAATATATAATAAAACATGAAAGAGTCAAAGAGTCAAACAAAGGAAATCGAATGTGATCAAGTCGAAGATGTCAGGCGTGGCCGAGCTAAGATATGTCGGGAGGTTAGCTTTCGTTGAGAAGTCTATTCCAACCTCCACAGGTAGTTAGCTCTAAAGCAGAGGAGTTGGTTGAGTCCCCTTGATGATGAATTGGATTTCTCTTGGGTTTGACAGGTTCGTCTTGACTTTGATCGTCATTTCTACATGACTATTAATTTCACGGAACACGGGGAGGTCATATATATTTGCCACACCAATAGTTCTAGCTAGTAGAAAGTCTTTGTTACGTCAACATCCAGAGTGACTGTATGACTGGGCTAATGTATGTAAATCTTTCATACGGTCCTCACGTATGATTTGAGTCTTCTCAAAAATGTCATATGCCGTTGCCACTCCACCATTACCCGCACAAACCCAGCTATCAGCTTCTGTCTAGTAGCCTTTGATGATTCAACATCCGTCAAAATGAGATCTTGCATAAGCATTAATAGTCGCTTTCTTGACCAATTGACAAACAGCGGATTCCCATTGAAAATTGACACACGGTCACGGCATATCACTCTCTTACTAATCTGACAATTGCCACATCACATGCAGTGCCAATACGCATCCATGGCGGCTCTTCATCTTCACATGCCAACAAAATCATATACACATTCATTCATCTCCCTTTCGTCTTCAATCTGGCCTTCTCGCCTCTCAGCACTCGTATTTCTGCCTACCATCGATCTAACTTCATCATCTCAAATTAGAAAGTTGGTATATTTAATTTGTTCTTTCAGAATTGCTTTTCAGTTCAATTAATCCTGAAAATCATATACGAAAGAGATCATGATCAAATTTTGTTGCAGCCCGATCAGATGAAGCATGCAGTTTAGCTTTTAAATCAGACACGATCAAATTAATCAAAGCCCTTTTCTCCTGCCCTTTTCCAGAGCTCCAATAATCAAAGCCCTCCTTTATATATTTATTTGCCTCGTCTGGCTCCCTCTTTTCTCCTGTTGACATATGATGCAATATTTCACAAGTGCACCTCTGTCGCCTCCTCCTCCTCCTGCTGCTTTGCTCCCAATTAATGGCGATGGGATAGGCATCTACTCCGGCCACAACAACGAAGCCACCTCATCCTCATCGAAGCCTAACTGCTTGCACTTACCGCAGCATCACTCGTGGCCTTGGCTGCCCGGCCTCCTCTCCTCCTCTTCCTCCTCCTCCTCCTCGTTCGAGCCATCCATCGGAATGGGAGGAAGCATCAACGGAGCCAGCTGCATGGAGCATCTGCTGGTGAACTGCGCTGACGCCATCGAGACCAACGATGCGACCCTCACTCAGCAGATCATCTGGCTTCTCAACAACATAGCTCCTCCCGACGGCGACTCCAACCAGCGCCTCACCTCCGCCTTCCTCCGCGCCCTCATCGTCCGCGCTTCCAAGATCGGCTCCTGCAAGATGCTCTTTGTGGAAGCCGACGCTGACCTCACCCTCCATCTCCACCGTTTCTCCGCCGTTGACCTTGCCAGCTTCATCGATCTCACCCCTTGGCACCGCTTCGGCTTCGCCGCCACCAACGCCGCCATAGCCGACGCCGTCGAGGGGCTACCAGTCGTCCACCTCGTCGACCTGGGGACCACCCACTGCATGCAGATGCCGACGCTCATCGATCTGCTGGCCAGACGGCCGGAAGGCCCCCCTCTGCTCATCCGTCTCACCGTGCCAGCCCTCACCGCCACCACAGCCCCTCCGTTGCTCGACATGTCGTACGACGAGCTTGGCGCTCGGCTCGTAAATTTTGCACGGTCCAGAAACATCACGATGGAGTTCCGGGCGGTCCCCTCCGACCCTACTGAGGCATTCGCCACGCTGATCGAGCAAATAAGAGTCCAACAGCTCGTGACTCAAGGGGAGGCTGTCATAGTGAACTGCCACATGATATTGCACTTCATCCCCGACGAGACGGCGGTCGTTCCCATTAATTCCTCGCCTATGTTGTCGCTGCGGACCATGTTCCTTAAGGCACTTCGGGGGCTGGAGCCGGCGCTGGTGACTGTCGTTGACGAGGACGCGGAGCTGACCGCGTTCGACGTCACGGGGCGGCTGCGAGCTGCCTTCAACTACCTGTGGATACCGTACGACGCAGTGGAGACGTGCGTGGCGAAGGGGAGCGAGAAGAGGCGGCGGTACGAGGGCGGGGTGTACTGGAAGATCGAGAACGTGATCGCGCAGGAGGGCGCACAGAGAGTGGAGCGGCAGGAGACGAAGGGAAGGTGGGCGGGGAGGATGCGCGCGGCGGGGTTCCGGTCGGTGGGACTGACGGAGGACGCAGCGGCGGAAGTGAAAGCCATGCTGGACGAGCACGCGGCCGGGTGGGGGATGAAGAGGGACGACGAGGATCTGATGCTGACGTGGAAGGGCCACAACGTGGTGTTTGCCACCGCTTGGATTCCGGCGCCGCCCTCCGCTTTTGAAGTCGATCGACTGAATTAAAGGCAGGCTTCGCCGAATAACTTGCTCCATTTAGTACGCCTTCCTTTCCATTCATTGCCAATTTCTCTAATTCTAACGATTGATGAATTACTAATCTGCCTACCGTTCCATTATCTTTATCGTATTTTACAAACAAGTATAAACAATAAAAACTCAGCTTTCTTATACCGTTTCATCATCGTTTTTTCTTATCTGATCGATTGAGTTCGATCAATCTTTATCCAAAGCAAAGTTGCTACCATTAAATGATCTTATCACTATAGATTTGGTTAGGTTTAATTGTCTTCGATTAGAAAGGGAAGGATCGCTCTTAATCATTTGAAGCATAAATAAATCTCTTTTAACTATACTTCTGCTTAAAGTTTGTGGGAAAATAATAATAATAATTTTTATTTCTCACTATCAGCAAAGAGTTTCATATATAGACGGTTGCATCTTCAAGTCGAGTTTAATTCATATATTGAACGTTTTTATTTTCTTGATCAAAATTTGTTACCTGAGCATTGCATGCTTATTTCTTCACCCATAGGCAAATTAAAATGGAACCTAAATTTCCATTAGATTTTTAGAAAAAGATCGAATCATGCAGTTTAAAAGTTTTGTGTTTTTCCCTTCGTTTAATTTAATCGAGTGCCATATTTCGTCATTTGTTTGAATGCTCTAATTCATTTTATCTAACACATACTTTTTTTTGAATGATCATTTTTGACGGTGACTTGGATCTCTAGTAGGAAATGCTCCATTTATGCAGAAAAATAAATTATTCTAATATTTTAACAATCATTTGGAAAGCAAATATGGCTCTCTAATTAATGATTTCTCTAATTGTTTTGTTTGAGCTTATTTTAATAGTTATAGTTCTTATAAGATTTCAAATCCTACTAAAATATCTATCGGTTAAATCCAAATAATAATAATACTATCCAATATATTGTTGATTAAAGGGGGGTATGAGATTTTCTAAATCAGTCATAGTTTACTACATAATGCTTCGAGAATGTAACTTATAATTATTTTATATTGGATGCATCAAGAAAAGAACCATCTATTTTAAGTTTTATTCTAAAATGTCACATTGTTAAGATCAACTATATTTACCTAAACCAACATCATAACATCATGAATATTATGATGCTATGTGTCTTTATGAGTTTCACGGTTCGGACCTGAAGGGCCTTAAGCCCAACCAATTAGGGGAGCTGAAAAAAATATTATATGTTAGTTATAGACTTTAAAAAATTAATTTTATTTTTTAACTATAGGTTAATTATCCAAGTATACAGAAGATCAACAAAAAATTTTAGTCCTTTTAAAATCACAAGTTATGAAAAATAAATTAAAGAAAATTAAATTATTAAACAAAAATGAAGATCTTTATCCAAATATTTATGTTGTTAATAAATTTTCATTAACTGTAGCAGAATTTTTCCAAATTGAAGTTTATTAAAATATATCTTTTATCACCTATGTTATAGAAAAGATTGAACGGATTAATTATGTTATCCATTGAAAAAAAATAATTAAATATTTTGTTTATAAAAATTTAATTAGTGCTTTTACTATAAATACAGAAATTTAAAAAATAAATCCTCCATCAACTCATTGCTTGCAAAAAACTCTTCTTATTATTAATCTAAGTATATGAGCCTTAGTCTCAATTAATCATATAGGCGAGTGACCTACCCCTCTACCCTCCTCTGATTTGCCTACTACATAAATCCAGAAGCACAATAGCTCCTCATCCCAATCGTTAACATCCCATATTTTTTTTATTCCATTGTAGATATCTTATAATACACTATAGCTAGGATTCGAACCGTGAGTGCTTGGATAACTTACTGAATATCTTACTACTTCACCATTGGTGCAATTGATCTCTAGGGATTTTATGTTTATTTAATAATATATTTAACGGAGTTTGGTCAAGGTTGACATAGTCAAGTGAGAAGTCTAGTTAGGATAAGATTGATCGGATGACTAATAAAGGAAAAGTCCAAATATATTAAGGTTGAGTGGATGCTTAGCAAATGAAAAAGTCCAATCAAGTTAAGGTTGACCGGATGTTTGAAAAGGGAAAAGCCCAAGTAGATTAAGGGTGATCAAATACTTGACAAGAAAAAAAAATCCTAAGTAGTGAGAAGTTTTAGAGGAGTAAACTCTAAGAAAAAGAAAAATCCTAATATAGTGAACCTTAGGTTGTGAAAAGTATTGAAGGAGTAAACTTTAAGCAAGTGAAAAATCCAAAGACAATGAACGTTAGGTAGTTGAAGTCTTAGATAAGTGAACTCAAAGCAAGTGAAAAAAAATCTAAGGAAGTGAACCTTAGGTACTAAGAAGTCTTAAAGAAGTGAACTCCAAGTAAGTGTGACCAAAATAAATTTTTTGATCGATCGTGCACGATCGATCGGACCAATATATTTAGTAATCGAAGAACAATGTTGCTAATATATTTTGCATTATCTATTATGCTAATTCGATTTTGTAGGAAAGTCTTAGTGGATTAGGTGGATCAGACACTCAGTAGAAAAAGCCTAAACAAGTTTGGAGAATCGGATATTTAGCGAATAAGTAAGGTAAGTCTTGGAGAGACCTTTCGTTCTAGAAGTCAATGGGGGCGTGTCCTAGTTGGGATAACCTTAGGCATTGATTTGATTGAAGAACCCAAAATAGATTTCTAAGTCGAGATCAAATAGTCTTAACTATCAGATTAAAGCATGCATTCATATATGTTTCTAATAATGTTTCGCAGGTTTATTGTTATCTCTAGTGCTAACTTTATTTTACAAAAAAATAAAGTCCTCTATGATCAAAGGGTTCGATCTGTTAGTACCGATGGAATCAAAATATCTCTATAATAGTATGATATTATCCACTTTAGACCTAAGCCCTCATGGTTTTATTCTTGGGCTCAACCCAAAATGCCTCATACTAATGGAGATATCTTCCATCTTATAAACGCATGATCTTTTACATGTATTT
>NW_027429724.1:0-154590 GCF_044706935.1 Curcuma longa | reverse complement strand
AGCAGTCGACTGGGGTTGATCCGGAGCACACACAGACAAGCACAGAAAAATCAGTCGAGTTGACAGTCGACTGGATCAGTCGACTGGCGATGGAGCAGTCGACTGATATACTGCCGTTGGAGTGACAACTAGCGAATTAAATACATATTTAATTCCCGTTGAAGCCCATCAGTCGACTGGCCTTAGGAGCAGTCGACTGGGGCACTGAAATTCATAAAAAAGAGCGATCAACGTCGCAGAGAAAAATTAATCATTCTTTCATCTTCTTCATTGTTCTCTGACATCTGTAAGCTCTTTTCTTCCTCTCATACTTCATTAAAGATCTTGTACGAGGAAGACACCGTATTGTGAAGGTTTCTCCGCTTTCGAAGTGTGATTCAAAAAGGAGAGTTTTTCTCATAGTGGAATCGTCGGCTGTGTGTGTGGATCCTTGGATTAGTCACCTCGTAGAGGTGGATACCAAGTAAATCGACCGGGTTAGCGTTTGGTTATTTGCAATTTATCTTTATCTTTTTGCTTCCGCTAACAAATTTACAGAGAAAGCCAAAAAATGCTATTCACCCCCCCTCTAGCGAATGCACCGATCCTAACAGCATATGTTTGTGTTCAAATAGTTTAAAATTTCCATTGCACTTGTGTTCATGGAAAATGTAACACATTGTGATCTTTCCAGATACCTAAAGGAGATGGAAATATATGAAGCACTTTGCCGAAATTCAAATAGTTTAAGATTTTGATTAATAATAATCTTCTCAAGTATAGTGTTAAGGGGATTCTTCTTAATGCCGGAATATGCCAATTGTGCAAAGGTGATGTTGTTGCAATTACAAATGCATTAGAGCGATATCAGGTCTGTTTGTTTTGGTTAATAATTGATGGGGTTTTATATATATATATAAAGTATCATTAAACTGACTGCACTTTGCAGGAAATTGATCCTACTTTTTCAGGCACAAGGGAATGCAAACTTTTATCTATAAGACTTCATTTTTTTTATTTTTGGGCTATAAGTTTGTCTAGTTTCTCTCTTACAGATAATTCCTTGAATCATAGGTGCAGTTTTTCAATGTTTTTTTCAATCAAATTATATGTTCATTCAGTTAGACTGTAACTGTATTATAAAATTAGTTCATCACTAAATTTTAAATTTGTTGACTTTAAGGGGACAAGGTTAGAAGTATAGATCTGGGTTTGTAGATGGAGTTTTCCCTACCAAAGTATGCTGCCAAAGTGTGGGTTTTACTTGACACTCCCTACCACTTGTAAGATTTTTTTCACAATTTATTCTAAACCCTATACAAGAGCTCTTTCCGCTTTGATGTCATATGCTTCTTATTGGAAATTCATCATTCACTAATCACACAAATGGATTATTTTTGTGGGCATTCTTCATTTGCAATTGAACCTTACAATTTTCTTGAACAGGAAAATCACAATTATAGTGTTGCACTTAATTCGTTCCTTACTCTTCTTGGTGCCCGAGGGTGCAAAACAAAACTAGTACTCGAGAAGCCATTGATGCAAAAGTACATCACATTCCTTTTCGTGGATCTTATTGGAAAGTTTGGATTGATAGAGTTTTCGTGGAGAAGGTGGAGCTAATTCGACCAAATGAAGAGATGTTTTTTCTTGAGGATGCAATAGGAAGCACAGTCGCTTGGGCATCAATGTTTATAGTTTTGTCCGACTGATATAGATTTGATCATATACTGTTTGTAGTAAAAATGAATTTTTGTTTGGATTGTTTTATTTAACTAAATGTAGATGATTATCTCTGATATATGCACATTGTTTGAGCTTTAATTTGTATGTGGTATTTGTATGTTGGATTATAAATATTACAGCATTTTGAGCAGGTTATAATTATTTGTATTTGTATTATATATTTGTGTATATATATTATATTATATTTTAAAAATATAATTATCCGCAGCGAGCGGGGCGTGCGCTGTGGAAAATTACATCCGCAGCGCGCATCCGCGTGTAGCGGATGCAACTTTTTGCAGCGCGTGCCCGCGTGCTGTGGATGCAACTTTCCGCAGCGCGCGCTCCGCGCACTGCGGATGTATTATAACTTTCAACAGCTTGGAGTTATGTAGAATGCAATGTGCGCTGCGGATAGCTTAATTGTGCGCTGCGAAAAGTCAAATTTGTTGTAGTATTAACACATTAACATATATACATCATATATATAACACCCAACTTCACCTCTATCCGCATTGACCTTGGAGAGAGTCCAACAAATCAACACTTCAAGTTAAAGTCATCCCACTAATCGTGAGATCATATCTCGATGGTTCTAACATGTTTAATTTCAAGCCGGGCTTGGAGAGAGTCCAACAACCAATACAAGAAATTAAACTTCAGTTTTAACCATATTAGCGGAAGGTATTAGTATTAATTATTTGTAAGGGATTTTCAAGTTTCATCCTCTTTTCATATAAATAATAAATTATCTACATGACATGTCAATAAATGGCATAGCATAATTAATGCAACTAATCATGGCAAATGTCATGGCATGACATAATTAATGTAACTAATTATGACTATTTCTAGCCATAGTTATTGTAAATCTTATTTAATAAAATATGGTAAAGAATCTGATTTCATAAATAAAACTTCTTTAATTTAATTAAAAATTAAATTTTCATATCTAATCACATATTTTATTTTAGAAAATATAATCTTTAATTAGGAGAATCTAATTAATTAGAAAATAAATTTTCTAATCTAAATTTCCTAATAAATTAGGAAATTCTACAATTAGAAATTCTAAATTAAATCTCAATATTTTCTTTTAACGAAATAAAATTTTTAATTAAGAAAATCTAATTAATTAGAAAATAAATTTCCTAATATGAAATTTCTTAATCAATTAGGAAATTTCTATAATTAAAAATTTTAAATTAAATTATAAAGTTCCTCTATTTTTGGAAATAATATTTTAATTAAGAAAATCTAATTAATTAGGAAATAAATTTCTTAATACAAAATTTTCTAACCAATTAGAAAATTTTTATAATTAGAAATTTTAAATTAAAATCTCAAAATTTTTCTAAATTAAATTTACGACTAACTACTACACGTAAAACTATTTTACTCGTAGGCCTTGCACTATCAGGCTCTGATACCATTGTTGGGATCGTCCCGGTGCAATGCACATGTTTACAGGTTTCACAAATGTGCACAGCGGAAATAAATAAATAATTAAATTAATTATTATCACAACACATGCATGGCAAAACAAGAAATAGTATGTACAAGACATGGCAGAAATTAAAATTTACAGAAAAGTAAATAATTCTGCGCGTACCTCGCGGATGACGACGTTGAGCAATGTTGGCATCAATCGAGCGATCCTTGTCGAAGTCGCACCTCTATTGGTGATCTACGCCAAGCTCCCGTTTGGACGGCTTTGAAAGCCACGACTCACGTCATTGTTGTAGCGTCCGCTTGAATAACATTATTTAAGCCCCACTTTGATCACCCTAATCTTCCTGAAGGTGGTCGAACATTTATAGGGTTCTAAAACATGGTATATCATTTCATTTCATTCGATCCTGTTTGAATACAATTAACTATTATACTTGAAACCCTCATCCAGCTAACCCTAACTTCTTAGGATTAGAGTATTCTTAGTCATGTAATCGATCCAGAGATCAATTACTATTTATTCTCAATCGATCAAAGGATCGATTACTTATCATAATTCCTCTTTCTTCCTTCTTATCCGAGTTTGGACAGTGAGTATTGTAATCGATCAGAGAGTCGATTACCACTCACTGTAATCGATCAGAGGATCGATCAGAACTTCGTTTAATCGATCAGGGGATCAATCACCCATTCTTTTCCCAGAGGGCTTTGTAATCGATCCTATAGTCGATTACATGCCTTAATCGATCAATGGATCGATTAAGAGACGTAAGTCTCTTTCTCATTAAAGCTGTTAATCGGTCAGAAGATCGATTACAACATATCCTACGACTGTTAATCGATCAGGTGATCGATCGAGGCTTAATCGATCAGACGATCGATTTCATAACTTACGTTCTTCACAGTAGGCTTCGTAATCGATCAACCGATCGATTACAGCCCCGTAATCGATCGGTCGACGATTACGGATCCTTAATCGATCAGTGGATCGATTAAGGATCGCTAATCCCGTTCCTCATTAAACCGTGTAATCGATCAACCGATCGATTACACCTCCTGGTAATCGACCAACTAGTCGATTACCAGGCTTTCTGTTCTACTGTTCTATACATTCTGTCTGTTCTACGTTACCTTCAAACCTAACTTTCTTCCTACACCTTTCATGCATCTGTTCTACGTTCTAAGTTTTGTTTACTGTTCTGTTTACTGAAACTTCCTACATATTCTTGTACATTTCATGCATACAAACATCTATCTTAATTTCATATACATACCTAACATAATCATATGTTCTACGGTTCGAAGTTATGTTTACTGTTCTAACATCTATCTAAATTTCATATACATACCTAACATAATCATACAATGATAAACCATTATGTTGCAGGTGAGCGGAGATCTTACCGGTCCTCGAAACTTTAAGATTCCTAATTCTTACACCCGACCAAAAGCTAAATCCTTCCTCCAAACCCTTGCCGCAGATCTCCGGAACTGGGTGAACGTTGGACGCCTTCGGCCAGAAGAACACCAGGAACAAAGAGGAGAAAGGAAAAACCTATTCTCGGTGAGGAGGAGGGGTTTATAAAGGAAAGAGAGAAGTTATCTCCATAACTCCCCACTACTTCCACTTCCTAACCCACTACTTATCTCTTCGTTTGGTTAAATGGAACTTTATGAACCCTTAGGTTTAACAAGCATTTCCCTCATCATCTTCATAACCAAAACATGTTAGATCTAGTGGCTAACTCATGCTTCTTTTGGGTTTGCTTCTTACTTGAGGTCCAAGGTTCAATCCTTGGCACCTCTATTTTTCCCTTTTTTTTTGCAAACCCACATAAGGTAGCCCTTCGAGATCCATGTTTTACCGGGTGTTACAATTCCCCCTTCCTTATAAAAAGTTCATCCTCGAACTTATAGAATTTAGAGTTTTGTGTTGAGATTTTCCTATTCAATTTTTCCTACACATATTACTTGTTGCCTTAAGTCATTATCACATATTCTTGAAATCACTATCACTCGTGTTGTTGTGTTCTTATCGCTTGTTATATTTCATAAACACTCATTGTCAACCCATTGTAGTGTCACCGATAAGATTCTCTTGGATTTTTAATTTAACTAAATTATAAATAACATCGTTAACAGTTTTTTAAAGAAGGAGAGTTTTGATGCAACGGATTTTTTTTTCCATTAACAATCCAAAGGTAGATTTAGGAGTTTATGTTAGGAGGAGTTTTGGGATTTTCTACTTATTTAGTTTTAATGTTTATGCTATTTGAAGCCCACCCAATCATCACATTATTGTAGTCCTAAAATATAATTCATGTGTGGATACATAAAAGTATGTTGCTCGAATATAAACCCTTATTTTGTTCTTTGAACTGTTTAAATTCATTTTATGTCTTACTTTTTCAATTCTAAAATAGCATAGAATCATATCTAGCTTTGTTCAAAACTGTTATATTGATTTGTGCAATATAAGAGGAGGTCATTGCTCATTGTTTTTTACATGGTTATTTTTTTTATTATATGGGTATTTAGATTAATGTGATTATAGATACAAGATTTCTAGTCTCGAAGTGCATTTCTAACAATGAAGCAGCCAAATACTCTTGAAAGAGCTCTACTATATAGTTGAGCCACACACGCACCCAAACACATGAATTTTCACTTGGTGTACCCATGTCAAGATGTGAACTCTTACGGGTCGGGGGGCTCGTGGTCACACCTACACTTTGATCTCCCTGGAGACCCATCTGAAGCAAAACAGATCAACAATTGGCCTAAGAGAATCGGGCGGAAAAGAAAAATATGTGATGTTTCACATACACACTGTAGGGTAGACTGAAAACTCTCAAGAGTCACCTTGAAAAGCAGCAAACTTAAACTGTGCCCATGTGTGTGTGCACCCCTGCAAAAATTATTCTCCAACTGGTATCAGTCTTCTGCTATGAACCAGAGGCCAAGACTTACAGCCACTCTTTGCATATCAAGTCAAAAGCTCATCATAAATGCTTGACTCTTCTTTTGTTCTTCAGTCGAGAGATGCTGTAATCCACACACCAGATGCTTAAAAGTTCACTCCATTGTCCACATGCACTCCCAGCCTAGGCTCCCTTTCCTTCTTTTTCTTGCCCTTCACCCAGCATCACCTTGGTCGATCCACATTACAGCAGGAATATGTTATTTCTAACCATTTACAGCTATTTCCTCTCCAAGACATTTAAAAGAAAACATTTCAGCTCCAACCTGCTTTGAGAATTCAATGGCTTTTGTCTACAGCAGGTGGTCCTCAGTCCTCTCCGCCTGTGGTGTCAGTTTTGCATCATTCACATGATTCATTATGAGCAAGCAATTATCAATTCAGCATGTCTGAACAGGATTCTTATATTCAAGAATTCTCAAATGAATCAAAACACACTGAATTGCACAGTAAAAGTGCATTTGCCACTTGGAATTTTGACTCCACAGTTTTGTCTGACTGCATTCTCTGCAGATGAAAGAGTATAAAAGGTGCCTTGACTCATAGTTTATTATATCACCCAAGCTTGAGCACCAAAGTGAGCTGATGTAGGGTTTTACAGTGTTACTGTCAATTACATTTGGAATATATGGACAGTTACTCTTTCAGATTGAGAACCACTTTGATGGCTCGAGACAAGATCAGAGTTTTCTGGCATTCACATGTTCCCTACTGCATTAAGGTTCCTACAAGGTTGTACAATAATTGCATCAGAAGGTGGACCTGCAAGTAGAAGATCTGATTTCCAGTTTGACTGTCTCTGTATCAGTTCTGGTCACAGAAACTTACTGCAAGTCTGGTTTTTACAGAGATCACTGTTCCATTTCTCAAGGACTGACAAAATAGTTATCCTTGATTTGCAAAATGTACATATATTGAAATTGTTATTTCCTAAGCTATTTCATTTCTGATAAACTATGAATTCAGATATAATATTGGTCTATGCACTACACATGTACTAGAAACAGTAGGAAGTGTGATTACAACTAGGTTTAACTCAAGATGAAGTCTTACCTTGGTTTGTCACACTTTCGACTTCACTTTTACAGCACCAGAAAAGCACAATCCAGAGTGCAAGCTTAAAATCATTCAAAGAATAGGATAGCAGCAACATACATAATGCACAGCTGATCATTTCAACAATGTCAATAAATTAAGCCTTCTTGAGGAAAGTTACTTCCTCTCTTTTTTTCACTATATTTTCTCCTTTTTTTTTTTTTTTTTTTTTGCTTTTGTTTAGCAAGTCAATTTAGCCCTCACAGCCCTGATACATGCTAAAAGAAAATGAACGGCGACTACAGCAGTATCGAGCACCACTTCATCTAGTTGCTCAGTGCTGAGTTCATGTTTTTTCTATTCAACATCTGGTGGTGCTTGTTTCAATCTTAAGGGATGAGTAGTTGCTGCCTAGTTTTGTTTGATGCTCCTTTTTTACTGATTCCTTTTCTCAGACTTTAGACAAAATTCTGCGCACCATTAACCAAACCATACTAGTTGTTGGAAGCACCAAAACCCTACAATGCGGCTTCGCATTTCTTATGAAATGCTTATTTTCCTCCTCTTACAAGCTGGAGAATCATGATGACATGATGCAAATGAACCAGCAGTTGTATCATCGCTCTTGTAGCTCAAGCAAGCAGCATCCAGCACTCCAATTGGGCTTTGCGGTATGGTTGTAACTGACGAGCTAGCAAGTTTATGCAGCATATTCCTCACTCCTATCAAGTCTTCTATCAACTTATAACATCTTAAGACTCTTTCCTGGCAAAACCATCATAGCACAAAATCAGCCAATAAATTCAAACAGTTTTGAGGGTTGCCAACCAAGATACAAGAGAATGAAGAGGTTCTCAAACGAATTAAATTCATGAAAAAGAGATCACCAAGAAATTAAACATAAATCCCACCCACTACTGGAAGATGAAGTCACTCAAAATAATACAGCATTTGGCACAAGAAGAGAATTAGAAGGAGCAATCGTATATACCTTCGCCACATGGATACAGCATGAAATAGCCTTATCGAATTCCACAATCTTAAGTTCGATCAAAGCAAACAGCGCAACAGCAGCGGCAATTTCAGAAGGTCTGAATTCCAAGAAATCAATCCCTGAATGGCATTGACTCATTCTAGTCATGCAACTCCATCCACCCCACTCAGTATGATAGAACATTGGCACAAATTTACACAGGAAGAAGTGTACCTCTAATCGTGTTTATTGTTAACTCCACGGAATGCGACACCAAAAGCTTACTCGGGGCACTACCACCATTGAATTTATGGAGGAAGAAATCAATATAAGAGAAAGGAGTTACTGCTTGCATCTTCCATTTGAGGGTACTGAGCAGCAGCAGCTCCATTCTCCGGATAGTCCTGGATTCGAATACATATTTTGCATCCGCTACCTTCAAGAAACAATTCACAAAAGGTTAACCATAGCATATCATCAGAGAAAACCTCAAAGTTTCTTCGTAGCGTCTGTTTCTCACTTGCAAATCCAGAGGCAGAGGGATTTCAGTTTCCTCCATCTTGGCAGCCAAAGATAAGCATGCCACTGATAATAGTTGGATCATCCAAGCCTTGCCTTTCTACAGATCGGAAATTGAAGATTAATAAGATTATTTCAATCAGCCAGAAAAGCTACACATTACAGATTTGATTTGCAATGTATCTACAAAGATCAGATTTCAGACAATTGGTAGGTTTCTTACAGGAAGCTCATTAGCAGAGAAGAAGCGATCCAAGTAATTGACAGCTAAATAGACACACAATGGCCCAAAGTTGTAATGGGCATGAACCTGCTTGAAAGGTGAAGAAAAAGGAGGAATCAGTTTGCAATGAGATCGTTTAAGAAAGATCAGATATAACAAAAAGAAGCAAACGGCTCATTTATCAACCACATTTCAGTCCAGATCTACATGTATACTTTCGTCAGGATAAATATACATTAAAAATGAAAACCAAACTGTGAGTAGAAACGCGAGATGGAAGATCAAAACTTGAAAAACATTTCCCCCCTTTGAAGCACTTGAGAGGGGGAAAAGATGAAAAATAAAAGATCGTTATAAATCCAACCAAGAAAGCCCCTTCCAAATCCAATCAAGGAAGAAAAACAAAACAAAAAAGCACCTTGCAAATCCAATCAATGGAATCCCTCCTGATCGCCGAATCAAATGCCCCAGACCGCAGCCTCTCGGGGTAGTCCTCCCTCGGCATATGCTCAGCTTCCCTCTCAACAAGCGAACCCACGCAATCATCCGATTGAACAGGGAGGTCCACGGAGAAATCCCTATAAAAATCGCAGCTTTTTGCTTCTGAAACCCAACCACACCCAAGCCCACCCTGCTCCTCATCATCGTCATCGAAACCCAGGATGCTACTGTTGTCCTCGGCGCAGAGGAGGACAGACGCAGCGCATTCATAGTTTGAAGCCATAGATTAGATTCAAAGAGTACGTAGATTGAAGAAAGATGCTATCTTTGTAGTGATAAGGGAGCCCTTGTCCCTCTCCCTCTCCTCTCCTCCGCAAAGATGACTCCTTTCCAGATGAAAACTCAACTACGAGCTCAGTGGCAGCAGTATCAGGAGGGTCACAAAGGAGAAGAGGGAGGGAGGCTCACATCACAGCTTTGACACAGAGGGCGAAGGAGGGGTCTTGTAGGTCATTTGTGGGGAGAGGGAGAGAGAGAGAGCATTGGAGCAATGGAGCGTAAATGGCAGGCAAAAATATTTTTTAAAACATTAAAAAAATAGGATGAGAAATCAGAAAGAGAGGGAAGAACCATTGAAATGATTTCTTTCCCTTTTGGCTTTTGGTTGGCTGCTTGCTAGGGTTTGGCTTGTGGTCCACTGTGTTTTCCAAAACCAGACCGAGTGGGCCGGTTCAACTCATTCATTGGGAAATCAGAGAAATCCTCCTATTGAATTGAGCCAAAGATCCGGTTCACTCACACAAACTTGATCTTGTAGGGCAATTATGAAAATCCCCCCTTCTTCTTTTTTTCTAATCTCGTATTCATCCAAATTCCTTTAATGTAGCTACATATTTTTCACTTGTCTTGATCTCCTCGTTCAATGTCATTGACCACTCACTTCAAGTTCAATACTCACTCATTTTCTAAGAAATAACAAACAATTCTCGTTTCTATAGAAATAAAGGATACTGGGCAATTCTCACCTTCGCTATAAAGCGACTAAGCTCGTGTATTAACACCAATTTCACACGATCAACACATGATATGCTTTTATGATACGTTAATCTTCTTTAGGAATGCTCAACGTGCATCACCTTTGTTCCGATCTAGTACCATAGATGATTAAGTTATCGGTCAATAAACATGCTGACATACATGCTCTCCGAAGTTAGTCGTCAGAAAGGATAAAAGAACTTGAAAAACACTCAAAAGAGAGTTAGAATGACACTAGGTGTGAATCCCGATAAATCACTCTGATGCTCAAGTTAGGATTTGTAATAGGGAGGATATTAAAGATTTGGAAAAATTAAGATTCTATGTGTGTATACTCGTGTCCATGGGTATGGACAATCTTTTTATATAGTTATTTTCTGAAACATCAAAACTCATTTAAAAATATTTCGAAATACGTGTCACCGCTCCAATATACATGTTCTAATTGTCCATATTTTTTGAGATATTTTTCTTATTCTCTGAGGGAAACAGCCTTAGAGTTTCATGATCTTAAGGATGAACCAACTTTACGTGCCCCGCCTAAAAGTGAATGATGAAAAATCCAAGACTAGGATGAAGTTGGTACATGAGACTAGGGTGAAACCGAGCAGAGATCGAGGTCGGGATCATAAGCTAAGATGAGGTCGGTGTATGAGATCCCGTAGACGTCGAGGTCAAGATACAAAACTAAGTAGAAGTCAAGATCGGGTTTTGAAGCTGAGATAAAGTCGGCGTATGAGATCCAGTAGACACCTAGATCGAAATCCGAGATTAAGCAGAGGTCGGGATCAGGAACCGAGGTTGAGATGAGGTCAGCGTATGAAATTCAGTAGACGTCGAGGTCGAGATCCAAGATTAAACAAAGGTCGAGATCGGGACCCGAGGCTGAGATGAGGTCGGCATATGAGATCCAGTAGACGCTAAGGTCGAGATCCGAGACTAAGCAAAGAGTCAAATGATCAAGAGATCTCAAGAGATGATGAGATGAGGTCAGCAGAGGTTGAGATATAGGTCGGTATATAAGATCCAATAGATGCCGAAGTCGAGATCCGAGACTAAGCAAAGGTCGAGATCGAGACTCGAGGTTGAGATGAGGTCAGTGTATGAGATCAAGTAGATGTCGAGGTCAAGATCTGAGACTAAGCAGAGGTTGAGATCGGGATCCGAGGCTGAGATGAGGTCGGTGTATGAGATCCAATAGACGCCGAAGTCGAGATCCGAGATTAAGCAGAGGTCGAGATCGGGACCTGAAGCTAAGATGAGGTTGGCTTATGAGATTCAATAAACGTCGAGGTCAAAATCCGAGATCAAGTAGAGACTCAAAATTGAAGTTGTCAATTGGCTACCCTTCAAATTTTATCATATCCTTCTTGATATAGCCTAATAGTTCAATGTAATTCCAAATCTAGGACCACGAAGCAGTTTTCAACTTTCACCGTATCAACCCCTGTAAATTGTCCCATCCGTCTTTAAGAATGCAAATACGGTAAAATAAGGGTTGAAAAAAAGTAGTAGAGAGGACCATTATCCACTGTACAATTTAGTTGAGACTTGTTTATGGATATTGATTTGCATTCTCCTTTAATATGAATGTAACAGTTGCAGAAAGAATAAATCCTAGTCAGTTCCATGTGCCATATTCCTCTCTGTCTCTCCATAGGGGAAAAAAAACAAGTTCTTTTTGTACAAATATCACTTTATCTGAGTGGAAAAGTACAGATAAATATTGATCTTTAGCTGTTAATTCCAGAAAATTAAGGTGAGTCAGAATAATTTAAAATTCAACCGGGCAAGACATTCGATCGATTTGATTCACGGAGTATCATAATTTAAAATTCAACCGGGGCAATAATAGATTTTAGATTTTATTGTAGAAGCTGTTGGGTGAATTATCCTAATCATTTTCAGATTTATCCGATGATTGAATTAGAGAGATCGTTAACTTTTGACTTGAATGAAATCATTATGTTATAATATTTAAAAATATATATTTATTATCTAATTTAATAGAACTATTTAAATTTTTATTAAGTTGATGTTAGTTAGAAATTATTTTTATTTTCGAGTTAACATTATTATTCTGTTAAATCTAGAGACAGATTCGATGCGTGACTAGTTTTCTCTGATTTTTTATAATTTTTTATTAGAATTAGTCACAATCAATTATATATTTAATGATGATTGAGACTTTATTTTTTTTTTAAACAAATAATGACAGATTCAAAGGAACATTATAAGCCAAATAATACTGATTCCACGTAAATCTAAGATCTCGAGTTAACAGTCAAGTTTGGCATGAGCTTAAAATGTTTAAAAAATAAATAAATATTAATAGATTCATGAAAGTACAATGATTGGAACAATATTAAATTGGTACTAATTCGGCACTTTTATACAGCTGGAAATTAATTTTGGTAAAAATAAATAACAGATAATTTGGATGGTAATATATAAAAAAAAATGATAATCCCAGATAGATCACTAAGTCGGTCGAGGAGGGCATTTTTGGAAATCTACAAAACTAGATATATATTTTGGTAAATAAAAAAAATTAAGACCCAATAGGTAATTTAGAGAATTGACATTTAGATCCATAGTTACTTAGTCGCAGGAATGAATTCCATATTGTCCATCTCCATCTTCAATCTCATACGGTTTAGAGGATCGGATATCCATCATCATCCTCATACATATCAAAGTATCGGATATCACCTATATTAATAATATTCTTCATTCTATCTAACTACCAATTTATTTTACTTCGATAATCAATTTTAAATGCTAACCATCAACACTTTATGTATATATAATAAAGTTATGCTAGTCAATGCACGATGCGTTGTCAATTTTTGTTGTTAAAATTTTAATTTACAGTTAAGTCATTTAAGATTTTTGTATTTTTTCAGTTGTATTTTGGATATCTTTTATAATTTACCCTTACTAAATTAAAAAATCCTTATATATTTTTTACAAGGGTTATAACTTATTAAGTACAAAAAATTTTTAAAATAAATGTCCAAAAATTTTGATTTATATCTGGGAAACCTTAAACCAGAAATATGTAAAATAAAAAGTATGTAAGGATGAAATGTGGATAAATTTTATCAAATTCCCTTCTATATCTCAACTTAAAAATTTCTATACTTATTATTTAGTCGGATTAAAAAACCTTTTGGTACTCTCCTCGATTCAAATCAAATATCAAATTTACTATCAAATTTGGAGGATTTTATTATCCCTACTTACATATCTAGTCCTCCTATTGATGAGTAAGTTTAGCCACAATGACAAAATAACAAAATTGGTGAGTAAGTTTAGCTACGCCCGACTTGATATACTTAATTCCACGAACAAATCTAAATTTGATTTGGTTGGTCAAACTAAGAGAATTGATCAAGCGATTAAGAATGGAGTATGCGAGTTAGAAGGATTGGTGTGGATTAAGACATTCAGGGTGAAGCGATCGATTGATTTGGATGGATTGATCAAATAGATCGAGTCGAATGAGTCAATTGAGCGATTAAGTGTTCAAATATATAAAGTCGGTCAATTTGATCTGGCTAGGTGGATTTGGCCTACAAGTGCAATGAATAAAACATATTGCTATATTTGATTGCGGAAAGTAATGCGGTTTCCACGTAGGCAGCCCTCGAAGGAGCAATAAGAAAAAACAATATCTAAAATCATATAATAATATTTATTGGCACCAAATTGAAGGTCACAAGAAGCAAAGGCCAAGGGTGGATGGGAACACAAGCAGTCCTCCTCGGAAACATTGCAAGGACATCACGTGCTTGCCCTGTTTCTCACGTTCTTAACAAAATGACCCATTCTCAATTCAATCCACCATTGCTATGGCTAAAAATTACAATAATATAGCCTCAAGGTTATAGCACGATGATAAAACCATCTGTCCCCAGGTATAACTAAATTGGTTACGACAGAACATACTTGTAGAAAAAAGATAAGAGTTGGAATCTTGACGAAGCCGAGCAACACCTTCTTCTGTCGTGACCAACTGTGCTGAGGGGCGATGTAAGGTCGAGAAAGTAAAAGATGATAAAAGGTGGGGGCACATATGACTTTAAATTTTATATAGGACATATTATATCTAAAGAGCTTAAAAATTTGATGATGATGTGCCATTTATCAAGATTGAAAATTTTATGATGTCGTGTCATTTGTCAAAATCTATGTGTTTCTCGATTTATCTTGATGATCAACAGAAAATTTTCATGAAACCTGATCAATCACCTTGAGAATTAATCGGATCGTAAAAATTGGATATTTAGATTGTAAAAATTTATAATAATGACCACATGGTGATACAACAGTAAGACATTTAATAGATTAATTATGTATTTACAGTTTAAATTCTAACTACGAAACAGTGTAAGATATTTTTTTTCGGTGGAATAAAGCATCTAGGACGGTAACTGTTGAACGAGGAGTCACTCGTATGTATGTTCAAATTTATTCGAAATCAAATTATTTGAGCTGGTATATATACATAAATTATATAAAAAAATCACAATAATAATGTCAACCGTCAGATGAAAATATCTATCTTAATACTTTTATATGGAAATTAATTGAGTAGAAATAAAAAACAATCACTTTCCTTTAATAACAATAATTATCAAGGACTTAATGATAAAACAAATAACTCATGTAGTGAGGATTTGATTTTTATATTAGATACTTCGGATGCCTATGATACTCAAATTATTAATGATGTGATAATAATAATAAATAATAAAATAAATAATTCATGTAGTGAGGACTTATTTTTATTTTGATACTTCAGATATCTATGATACTTAAATTATTAACAATAAATATCTATACTTTTTGAATTTATTTTGACAGTCGAAATTAACATAATCATAAAAAACTAAATATATGTAATAATAATAATAATAAAAATAATAATAGTCACGGGCAATTATCCCGAAGTCTCGTGATTAGTTAAAATTCCGTGGGCAGTTTCGTCATTATCTAAAATTTCAAAGTCGAGACGCAGCAGAGGAAGTGGGCGGTGGGCCACGCCGGACTCCTCCACAACGTGACCGGAGAATAATAATTCGGTGCACTCTCCCGTCCGAAGACAGATCTTGCAGTCCCTATCATCCGCATCCACGTGTCCGGATGAATCGCGACTAACGGTCGGATTTTAAAATATTCCATTACGGCCGCCGAAAGCCCCAGATCACCGCTTTTCCCTACCGTCCGTACCCCCGTTCGTAACATTTTGAATTATCAACCACAAGTTAGGTACCCTTTTGGGTCTATGGTAAATGGTCAGGGAAAAAACAAAATCAATTTTGTCACCGGTTCAAAAACACAGCCGTTACCCGTTAGTCTGCCTCCCTAATCACGCACTCACTTATGGTAATTAGGGGCCCCACTGAGGGTGGTAAAAACTCGAGGAGCCTGAGGCGGTGGGTAAATTTTTCTTTTTAAAACCCAAATTAGTAAAAAGGAAAAAAAAAGGAATGGCAACAAAATTGAAAATGTCAGATAAATCGTAGAAGAGACACTGCGCTCTCTATTCCTCTTCTTCGTCTTCTTCCTTCCGCCTGCCCTATTTCTCGTCGCTCCGCGTTCGAAATCCTCGCCTTCGGCCATCGGCCTTTGCTTTCTACTTTCTCGCCGCATTGGGAGAGTTTCGTGTTCACGCACTCTGCGATCTCGAACTTTCTCCGGTAGCAGTTTGTTCTTGGTAAAAAGTCCTGCTTTAATTCGAAATATATGATTTTTAGGGATAGACGTTCGAAAATTTCTTGGCGTCCACGGTACCGACCGATTTGCTTATTTCGTTCTTTACTTTTTCTGAGTTGTAACGAGTTCATCTTGTTTCTGCAGATCTTTTTTTGGTGCAGGTGAGGAGAGCGTCCTGTTCAGTGATCGGAGGCCGTGGTGGCCATGTTCACCGAAGGGCTCGACCCGCACGCTCTCCGATGGGTTCGTGAGGTCAGGATTGACTACGGTCTTTCTTTCCCTGTGATTTTCTCATCTTTGATGGAATTTTTTTTGCTCGTTCTGATGCTTCTTGTAGGGCCATCCTTCGGCGACAAGCGTGCATCCCCGGATGGATCACTTCGGCAACTTCCGAGACAGTGGAAGAGGGCTTGGGATACCCCCACCGGAGAAATTCCGGAGTGGTCACCTTCCGCCCGGCAGCATTCCTATGTCTCACGCTATCCCGACTAGGGTAGATAGTCAGTCGGGTTCTGATATGGATGAAACCTCCGATACTGAAGCAGAGATCTATGGGATGCGCCATTCTGTTGATTCGTCTCCAGTGGATGAAGTCTCTGGCAGGAGAGTCCCCAACGGAACATTCCGTCCATCTGCCTTTAGCAACCGGTATACAGGTCTTGGTTCTTCACAGAATTACTACTCTAGTGATGGGTACTCAGACATCAGCTCGTCAGTAGACACCACTAGGAAGCAGCCACAGCAGACAAGGAAGCCGATTCAGTCAGAGTACATGAAAGAGGAGGATGAGGAAGACGGACTTTCAGACTCTGGTCGGAGCTCAGAGTTTTCCAGTCAGGTAGAAAGGCACAATGCTGGTGCTACTGTTCCTTTGAGAAGTGGCTATGTTTCTGAGAGCTATTCATGCAATGTGCCCCAGAGACCAATTGCAATTGAAAATGCTAATGCTGGGAAAGTTGGTAGGCATTCAAAATTCAACTACACTCACAATGCTCCCTCCATTGAGGGGGTCAGTGTGTCTTCTGATAAGCTTGATCCGTCCCCACGGACTGTTTATCATTCAAAGGGCTATTCAAAACATGTTCCATTGGTGGTGGATCCTACAGAAAAGGTTTTAGACTCTATCTTAGTGCTTTTATGTCTTTTAGTTATGATATTAGAATCACTGATGTTGTCCTCATTCAACTTCTCTGATCTGTTAACAAAGGCTTAATATAACCAATTATCTCATTTGCCATTATGGAGATGCTATGGTACATTAAAATACTTGGTCTTATGAACTGTAGCAGGTTATTTACATTATGCCTATGATTTTATTACATTGGCAAGAAAATCCAAGCTAAAGAAACATCGAATAAATAAGCAAAATGGTTGTCAAAATCTTCAGTACAAGTTGACAAATCAGTTATTGTATTAGAAGTTCTTATGTTCAAGTAAAACTAAATTAGCTTGATAAAATTTGAACTTTTGTACCTAATTTCATCTCTCACTTAATAGCAATCACTACCAACTCTCACAATCCATATATGTGGATGTGAATCAATTTGCTCTAACAAAAGCTTTGGCAATTCATTTCCATTTAAACATTATTTGTAGTTGAGATGTTGTTTCATGTTATATATAAAATAGTGTTTTCTAATATATAAAGGGTAGTCCGGTGCACGAAGCCAGTGCGGAGTCCTGGAGAATGGTATATTGTATGCAGCTTTACTCTACATTACAAGAGACTATTTCTGCGACTCAAACCCGTGACCACCAAGTCAAATGGCAGCAACTTTACCGTTGCATCAAGACTCCCCTTCTCTCCAAGGAAATCATTTTTTGGGAAATATTTCTCAAATCTTTTTCCAATGAGTTTTTATCCATCCTTTTTCAATGCTATGTAGCTTGGGTGTGGGTGTTGCATCAAAAGGAAATAAGATGACATAAAGATGATCTCGGTTTCACTTTATGCTCGTTCTCTTTAAAGGAAATAGAGCCAGTAGAGGGAGAAAAGGAATAGGAAATCTTTTTTCAGCTTTTCTCAATTTTGCTTTTGTTTTCTTTGGGCACACCATTTGCATGGTATGTAGCTCAAATCTGGTTCTAAAAATTTGTTTTTTTAGGTCTATTTTTGATTTATTTTTAAATCAATCCTCTTTCCATTCTTTAGAGGAAATTGTCAAAGGAAAACTCTATTTCTCTCCTTCCTTCCAAGGAAATCATTTCTTGGGTAATATTTCTCAATCCTTTTTCCAATGAGATCCATCCTCTTTCTTTTCCTAACTATTTTATTAGTTTATTCAATATAGGAAACAAAGCTTAAAAATTTAACATGAATGTTAATTGAACTATTTCAACAGATCCCAGTGTTTTGTTGTCCTATTAATCGATTGGCATGTTGTAATGGGTCTTAATGACTTCTCTGACCTCTTTTCTCCCATATCTGCATTGCTACAGTGGGATTAGCAAATTGCCTTTAGCTTGCTATCCGTTCATTCGTCCAATTCAATATCATATGATTATTTAAAACATAGCATCTACATTAATATCGTCAAGCCATGTTAGATTGCCAATCTCAACTATTTGGGTTGGCTATCCTTCATTGATCTCTATGCAACAATATCTCACTACTAATATTCAAATATTTTAAATCATTTTTAGTTATATTAAGTAGATTTTTATTTGCTCTCCAGCTAAGCTTGGACATCCCAGCACTAATTGATTCAACTTGATGGTTATAAGATTTATTAGTCATCTTTGAACATGCTGCTCAATACGTTAATATATATATATTTCATTTGACTGTCTATTTGAGATATATCTAATTGCTCCTGAACTATGAGATTCTTTGATTAGAATCTTAAGTCTTGGGAATTTAATTTTTTCTTTTTAGAAATCTGCTAATGGCTTGATAACTTTTATAAATAGCCATCTATTTATTTAATACGCTTAAACAAATAAATTTTTCTTGGGAAAACATCAGGTAACATGAGTGTTTGTGAACTGGATCTTCAACCTCTTAATTTTAGAACTTGTGATTTTAAAAGAAACCTGGAACAGAATTGTGTAATTTTAAAGTGCTATTGAAAACCAAAATATATGGTACTAATGTGTTGATTTAGTGTTTGAAACAATCTCTTATGAAAAAGTAGGTCTTCACTTTGAATCCACTAATAGCAATTTTTTTTACTAATTCATCTTTTTATTCAATGGTTGGTACTAATAAAAGTATATATAATATGGTCTGTGAATTGGTTCGTCCAATTGAACCATCAAACCAGTAACCTTACCAGTTCATTATCTGTTTGAATTCTAAGAAACATAGTGTTGCTTAAAGTTTCCAATCATCTCTCTCCAAAAACAGGAATTGGAGTTTAAGAGTTGTTGAGATATCATTACTATTGCGGAATGAAAATTTCTTGTTTCTGGAATATGCTCCAATTCCAAAAATAATGGTGGTACTGATTGATGGTCCTCATTCTGGTGTGATATGACAATTTAGGATCAAAAGTCCTATGCATGAAGAAGGCATTTTCCCCGTTTGTCATCTATTGCATGCACCACTCACACTACAGCTGTGACTTCTATTGATTTGTTTATCAATGTATGTGCATGCAGGCTGGTCTCTGACCATCCAAGTGCTCCGCCTGGTCAATTCCAATAATATGAATGATTCATACTAAGTTCTTTAAAATACTGGTGGTACTGATTGATGGTTCTCATTCTAGTGTATGACAATATAGGTTCAAAGTTCTATGCAGATGAGGTCATTTTTTTTTCCTTTCATAATCTATTCACACACCATTCACAACAGGTGTGATATCTATTGATTTGTTTGTTAATGAATATGCATGCAGGCTGGTCTTTCTGACCATCCAAGTGCTCCTCCTATTCATGGATATGACAAGGATATGACTGATGATGCTTCAGAGCAAATTACTGGTGTGAGATCTCCTGCTAAATTAAATGGCTCAATTTTAATGAGAGAGTCAATGTTACCTGCCAATGCAAGAATCAATCAGTCTGAGACAACCACCAGGTTAGTTGAAATGTTTTTACATAATAAAGCAGATCTAATTTGCTACCTATGTTATGTATTCTAACAACCAGCTTATCACAAAGGAACTGTCCAAATACTGAAGCTGCTAGATCCTCTAGTTTGTTGCCAGCTCGTCTTCCAACTTTTCATGCAAGGTAATAGCTGTTTCAATACAATCACTATTGATTTTTTTGGTGTTTCATATTTAATGATATTTTTGCAACTGGCAATTTGTTTAAATTGATAATACATCAAAACTGAATTCTTGGATGATTGTTTGACCTTCATGAAACTGATGCTAGTGCTCAAGGTCCCTGGTTTTCTGTAATTGCTTATGATGCTTGTGTTCGGCTATGCCTTCACTCATGGGCTAGAGGTTGCATGGAAGCTCCCATTTTCTTGGACAATGAATGTGCTCTTCTACGAGAAGCATTTAGGTGAGTCTTCTACAATTTTTAGTTATCTGAAGATATTCTGTTCTGATTATGTAAAAGGTTCTGAAATGAAGTTCAGCGAGCTTCATTAATTTTGAATGATAATGGGATATTTCAGATTCTGCTTTAAGTAATCTTGTTTTGGCACTCCGTTCTGAATATTTTATTGGGTTGAACTATTTTTCACCATGTGCATCTTGATTGATTGTGAAGTATATTGGCTTGTACCTTATTTGATTCTTTTAAAAACCATATTTTTTTTTATCATTGATTATATTTTTAGTGCAATTTGTTATAAGGGTAAGGCTGTAGTACAACAGATTGGTATTTACAGAAGATACTAGCTTAGGATTAGACAAATGGTCATTTGTGTGTTAGAAGTAATTTGCATTTCAGGGGGCAAGCCAATATTAACAACAAAATGAGATAGAAGGGCAACTAGGTTCACCATCATACTTAAAGCAATGTTCTGCTTATTATATGACCTACTTTTAATAGTTATCGTTTAATAGGGACTAAATGAATTCACTTAGCTTGTCACACTCCGGGGTCTAATTTCCATTTAGTCGGAATGTACCCCACTTGGTGGCAATGTGATAAAAGAGAACCAAGAGCCATGTAATTAATTACTAACTCTAGATAAAAGGGAACCAACTATGCTCACCATCATACTTAAAAGAGCATTCTACTTAATAATAACTCATGCCATCCATTGTATGACTTCCTTTTAATAATTATCATCAGAATCATTGCTTTTTGATAGGGACTAAATTAATTCATTTAGCTTGTCATGCCCCGGGGTATAATTTTTTACATATGAGGAAGGTACCCCACTTGGTGATAGTGTGATTAAAAGGAACCAAGAGCCATGTAATCAATTATTAACTTTAGATAATCAAGAAGTTAAGCAAACTTTATATATTTATATTTTTTCTAGAAATACAATGAAATTGTACACAGTGCAAAAACATCATATTTAAAAAGATACAACAAAATAAAAACCAAAAGGAATCAATATACTGAAAAGACTAGGTCTTTTGTAATAAACATTTAAGAAATAAGAAATCATGATTTGGTCAAATGATTGCAATAGGTAAATTTGCAATAAAGTCCTCTTAGTTCACACTGTAGATAACTTGGTGTCTGTGAGACACAGAAGACCATGATTATCAGTCCCCTGTGAATTATAAACTAAGGCTCACAACCAAGATGGTGTTGGACAACCCATCGGGAACGGTTGTAGTGTAATTCGGTTACTGTCTGTCTTGACTGTAGAATTACACTAGTGCACTTTGTGTGCATTGAGTAGGACCATTGAGGTTGTTCAATTTACTCTGACTCACAAATTGAACAAGACCTCTGTTATTAGGAATTATGCACTCTTAATCCCGATGTAATAAATGGGCACCTATAGGTAGTAATTATTGCTTTGATTTACCAAAGGGTGAGATCTTTGCGTCAGATCAATTATTCCCGGTAAGTTGGGTGATGTTGCTATCTATACGGTGTGCCATTAATTACAGAAGGAATCCGTGTCCCAGTAGGGTTGATGATGTCCCCTTGGATAGCTCATAAGGATTGTCAAGTCAAAATCTTGCAAGTGGACTTGGTCCGACTGACAATGAAGGTTGAGTGGTACTATTCAAGGTCCTAGATGTCGATTATTGAGTTGTCAGTGAACTCAGATAATTGACGGACATACGATATCTTAAACACGGGGAGCAATGCATAATATAATAAGAAGGAACCCAAAATGTAATTTGGGGATTAGATTGGTAGTGCAATAATGATCCTCTAGTGGAATGGATCGTTATTGATGGATGTAGGTGTGTATTCGGGGCTGAATACGGGATCCGAAATCCATCAGAAGGCCAGATCTAATACCTCCTCGAGGTCCCCGCTGTAGCCTAAAGTCATCTTCAAAAGGATGCAATCAATCGGATGAGATTAGTTCTCAGCCGTCGGATGAGATTGAATCTCGACCGTTGGATGAGATTGGTTCTCAACCGTAGGATGAGTTAATGGATGAGATCAACTTGTATCCGTGGGATTAGATCAAGTTGCATCCATTGGATCGAAATAAATAAAGAGGAATAAAAGAGAATAGATTAGAACCGTTGGATGTGATTAAGTCGTCTCCGATGGACGAGATCTATCCGGTTCGGTTTTAATTCTCTTTGGAAGGAAGAACCGGTTCACGAGGTGAACCAGAGATGGTTCATGTGAACCACACGCCCAAGAGATTAATCATGGCCATTGGATCGAAGAGATCAAGTTAAATTAAAAGAGATTATAACGTAGCCGTTAGATGAGATTAAGTTGCATCCGATGGATGAGATCTCTTCGGCTTAAGTTATATTCTTTTAATTATGGAAATAATTCTTTTAATTAATTCATGGAAATAATTCCTTTAATGGCCGGCCATAATTAGATAAAGATGGAAATAATTATTTTTGTTATTTCCATAAAGATCTAACGGCTAGAAACCAAGCAAGCTAATCTAGAGGCCTAGATTTAAGAAATTTTTATAATTGGAAATAATTCATGGAATTAATTCTAATTTAAATTATTTCTTAATGGCTAAGAAAGGGGTGCTTGGTCTTGGGCACAAAACTATAAAAGGGGGCTTAGAGGTGGGCGGCACAAAAAACAACAAGAACAAGGAGAAGAGAAGAGCCGGCCGGCGCCCTAGCTTCCTCATGCCCTAGCCGCCGCCCCACCTCCTCCTTCTTCCTCCTCTTTTGTTTTCCCTCTTCCACCGCCCCTCTCCTTCTTCCCTAGAGGTGGCCGAACCTCTCCTCTCAAGGTGGTGGCCGGTCCTAGCAAAAGGGAAGAGACAAGGAAAGTTGCTGCGAGAAGAAGAGAAGGAGATCCTGTTCATCATCCAGAAGGTTTGCAGTTCCTTTGTTCCTGGAGGATCGTTGTCCACCCAACGTCCAGGAAGAAGACAGGAATACAGCGGAAGGCAGCGAGGTCGACAAAGGTTCTGGTAAATTAATTTTATTTCCGCAGTTTTAATTTACTAGAACAATTTAGTAAACCGTAGATAATAATTAGGAATCGGCGATCCTGAAAGGATCAATTGATATTGTCTTCCTCATAGACTTTGTCAATTGATCCAAAGGCGGGATCAAAGTTTTTTTGTTCTGTGGGGTTCTATGCTCTTCGGGGCGGATAGAATCCGGATCGCAGAACGGAGATCCAGATCGCCAACATACCACAAATGTTTTATTCTAGGTTTACATCTTATCGGTTAGTCTAAGCAACAACCAATAACAACAACCAAGCCTTTATCCCATTAAGTGGGGCTGAATCGGTTAGTCTAAACAGTTAAAATAAATTCACTTTTTATTATAAGTTATGCAAATTTACTATATATTAGCATATGATCTCTAGGTATGAGGTAAACGACATAAAGATATAGATATCAACATCTAAGTCAACAAATATCATGAAAGGTATCTAATGATAGGTATCAATTGAAAAGTAATTTAGAGCAATTATTTTGATGTCGATTACAATAGGAAACCCTAATGAACATGAACGAATATCAATTATTTAACCCCCTATTTTATTTTATTTTAAAAACTTATTTCACTATTTTTAAGTGTTGTTTTAATCTTTTCTTCAAAAACAATTATAAAAGCACATATACACATTTTTTCTATTTATTCATTCACAATAAAATGTGTGTAGAACTCAAAGGATAGATTTACACACTTGTATTTGCAACAAAAAGCTCTGAGTGTCTGTGCTTCACTCGAATATGTATATACAAATATGATATGAAAATAACTCAAAAAACACAAGATAAATCTCTAATAATAATAATGACATTAAATCTAAAAATTATCTAAAATTCCAAGTCGATGGATCAAATCTTGATCTTGTTGCCATGATTTAATCTCAATTTCTAAACGAGACTCCTAACCCGTATCAAATAATAATTTATGTTTCCATCCTAAAGTAGATACCTAACCTAAATTAGAAATATAATAAATAAAATATTTACCTTTTTCCTCAATCCATGAAACAAGGTAGGCAATGAAAAACCTAAGTCAATCAAACCCTAAACAACATGTCGTAGTTAGTTCGAAATAATAAATCTTCCCAATTTCGACTATATAGTTACTCACCATTCTAGATGATGAGCACCAAGAAAGAGAAAAATTAGAGAGACAAAGGGAGAAAGGGGATTGGGAGTGGAGGGTTGCCGACAGTTATTGCCAGCACATGTGCATGGCAGAGATGCATCAGTGGCAATGCACAAAGGAGATGAGCAAAATCGTTGGTGTGTTGGCATCTCACAGTAAAACAAAAGAAGGAAAAAGAAAGTTGCC
Organism: Curcuma longa; assembly: GCF_044706935.1. NCBI lineage: Eukaryota > Viridiplantae > Streptophyta > Magnoliopsida > Zingiberales > Zingiberaceae > Curcuma > Curcuma longa. The sequence goes on along the minus strand of NW_027429724.1, from coordinate 129,712 downwards.
AGCAGAGGATAGAGGAGATGCTGATGCTGAAAGAAGAAAAAGAATAAAAGGAGGAGAAGGAGATGGCAACGGGAGGGAAGAAGAGTGCATGTCAGGTTGGGAAAATGTTGTGAATGGGAAGAAGAGGAACGACAGAAGTGTGAGTGAGAATGAGAGCCATGTGGGCGAGGGAGATGTGAGAGCAAGTAATCTCTAACTCCTAAAAAATTTCCTAATTTATTGTTGGTTCAGCCATAAATTGGCCAAAAGAATTCTAAATCGACCTTAGTTCGAATCCTCTCATCCTGAACCCAATTTCAAATTGACTTCAACTCAATGGCCAAATTCTATTTTGCGGGTTGGTTCAATTTATTTACTGTTTAAAGTGTTTATAAAAAAACTTAAGACATGGAAAATTATAAAATTTGGCATTTGACATAGTAGAGAAACTCATGAAACAGACGTATTTTTTCCTCTGAACTCATGAAAATGACATCTGAAAATCTTAAGCAAATTCCTCTCATAGGACTCTTCAGCATTCATAAAATTGCAGGATGCAACTCTTTGAACGCTAAAAATTGATTGGCTGAACTGTATATGATGACATTTGGGGGGAAAAGTCTAAAGTAGGAAGATGCAAGATGTAATTGCTTCCATGCATTTGTCAGATAATGGGAAAAACTTAGGCTCTGTTTTCTAGGGGCAGAGGAAATAAGGTGGAAAGAAATGCAGTAACTGGGAATAAAATCTTGGAAAACCACTGAAAATATTCTCTTTCACGTATCTCCTGTTGAGGGAAAAAGTTTACTTAGAAAAAAAAATTCAAATGCTTCCTATGAAGTGAGAAAAACCAAAATTTGGCATCACTTTCCCCAAATTGGCGATCCATAATTCTTTTGGAGAGTTGGTGAAGCCTGAAATGCTCCCCCCTTGCATGAGGAGAATATTCGGAGGGATGGTTAGTGTTGAATTGTAGCACGGTAAATGGGCAATTCCATTTGCTGAAGGTTGGTTGACGTTGATGTTGCAAGGTTAGTCGAAGCCTTTTGTTCCGGTTAGAGGGGATATGGATTGGGAAAATGGAAATCAGGGTGTTTGAGAAGGGAATGGTTTTTACCTATTGCTTCTGAGGGAATCCGCAAGGGGAAAAGGAGTGCTCCAAAGTGAAGAAAAGAATCTTGCACTTACTATTGGTGTCAAAAATGTTAATTCTATCTTCTGGTAGTTCTCTCAGTCATCTACAGAAAATAGAGTACCAGTCTGAAAAAAAGAATTGTCATGGTGCTTCAAATAGTTTAGGACATCATATATATACATTTTTAAAATAAAAACCATCTTTAAAGGGAATTATAACTTACAAATCGTTGGTTGCCTTTTGCGTGAAGCTAAATTAGATTGACTTTGTCAAAGAACAACCAACAAATAACCTGCATCCCCAAACAATAACATTCTAACAAAGAACATGGAGAAACAGCCAGAAATGCATCTTGTGATGACAAATGACAAATTCAAATTGAGGTCATGTCTAATCAAATATCAAATGGACAGGAAACTTTATCGTTAAAGATACATGGAGAAACAGCTAGAAATGGATTCTGTGATGACAAATCCAAATTGTAGCCATTTCTAATCAAATATCAAATAGACAGAAAACTCGCATGATTTTGGGTTTACGATCTCCTGATAAGAAATATGAGATAATGATGTGAAGATTGAGATCCTACTTAGGACAAGAAAATTTTAAAGTTTATGATCATAGGTTTAGAGTGTAGGATCATAAGATCCATCATTTTAATTTAAAATATTCTATAATTATATTTGACATTTATAATTCATCATATTCACTAAATGTATCATTATGAACATTTTAAATGGTAGCATTCCAATAATATGAAGCATAGATAAAATTATTTTGATAGTAAATATATGAAAATACAATGGAATTCATGCTCTATATTTATGTAGCAAGTAGCATTTTTTTAAAATTTTAATCTATAAAATTTCTAGTTGAATATGTATAGATTCTATGCGGTCATGGTTTATGGGATTGAGATTCTATGGAGGAATGGTAAGCAAACATAGAATCAAATTGTAGGTTTGTAAGTTTCTAGGTCAATTCATGTCCTACTTAGGATCAGTTAAGACAATTTGGATCGTAAGATTCTATGGCTCAGCTGACTACCATGGTCTTGCTGGTAAATATATACATTCTTTGACCATATTATGTGAAAATCAACTCCATGATTGCAAAAAGGGATTTTGGCACAACAAACGTGGAGCAGGATGAATGGGCTTAAGATGAGTTTTTTTTTCTTCTTACAAATGGCAAGAGGTGGGACACATGGAAACTTTGCTTGAGGTTTTCAAGGCGGTGAGTCCAATTGCTTTCTTGAGATTCAGTGACAAAAGTCAAGAATGAATGAACACACACAACAGAACAGGCATGGGGAGCATAATAATCCTTAATCAAATGGGTATTATATTAGTTGGTATTAAGCTTATCTGTAATTTGTTCTAATAACTTGATGGAACTTAATTTGGATCTAGTTCAATGCATATTGAACTACAATTTACCCCGCACACCCCATGTTTCTGATTTCATTTGTTAGGGACCCATTTAGGCCTTAATTGAAATCAAGAGGTCCAAATTATGGCCTAAGTTCACTCAAAAACAAGCTAAACGCAGTCCCACTCATGCTGATTTTTGCAGTGTTTTCATGTGCCAATACATAAATAATATAGTTCCGGTTTGACACCTTAAATGGTTCCAAAATTGAAATTTTAAACATTGGAATATTGCCTCACATAGAGTTCATTGGATTATAAGATCATGAAGCCAATTCCAAAATCTTGGGACTAACACGGTTCAATGATGATGATGATCAAAACTACACAAATCACTTGAATTGACATTGTAATCATGGAGGAATGCTTAATTTTTAGCTATTATCTGAACCATAAAACAATATGTTATAGAAAATTACTCATTTGGATAACACAAATTTTAAATTGTAAGTTGAAAAAAGATTTAAATAAAACTTTTTTTTATATTGATAGATGATCCAGCTGATTAAATTCAGTTTTCACTAAACGTAGTTTATGCTTCTTTTTACACATTTGTACAGTGTGCGTCAAGTTTTATTACAATCGGAGGAGGAACTTCTAGCAAAAAGATCATCGGAGCTTGTTTGCGAAGGTGCTGGTCCAAAGCCTAAAAAGATCATAGGCAAGATGAAGGTCCAAGGTGTGTGTTGTTCTTTATGCTTCATATGCAACTTTAAGTTTTTATTCCTTTCTATCATGTGTAAATTTTTTTATGGTGTTTGTACATATTCATTCTATGTTTTTTATGCAGTTCGCAAGGTCAGAATGGCGTTAGATATGCCCTCTGGATGCAGTTTTTCATCATTGAGACAACCAATGGTAAATCTGGAGTCACTTCGGTTCCGTATGTTGAATCTGCAATCAACTCTCTCATCAGGATGGGAATCACTTCGCAAAGTTCGTGTGTTGCCCAATCTACCAGCAAATAGTTCTTTCTCAAGGCACAGTTTGGCTTACATGCATGCCAGTGCTCAGTATGTCAAACAAGTGTCTGGATTGCTTAAAATTGGAGTTAGCACTTTGCGTAGTAGTAGTTCATCATATGAAGCAACTCAAGGTTTGTGTTTTAAGTTTAAATTAAAAGTTAACAGGTGAAATAAAAATAATATCAACTCATCCGGTGTTAGTATCCTCAGAGACATATTCTTGCCAGTTAAAACTAAAAAGTTCACCTGAAGATGATCATATTAGGATGCAGCCTGGATCCGGTGAAACACACGTCTTGTATGTACTCCTTTCTGATTAAGATGTATTTTGTACTAAAAGATTACTGATGAGCGCATGCATGAAAGTTATTCCCACTACACTAAAAGATTGCATAGATGTCCTAATTTATTTTCCTGCTTATGTACAGCTTTCCTGATAGCTTAGGCGATGATTTGATCATTGATGTCTATGATTCCAAAGGCAAATCTTGTGGTCGAGTAGTAGTACAAGTGGCCTGTATCGCAGATGATCCTGTACATGACACTGTTCATGTTCATTTTATCAGTTTTAACATGATTTTCATATTGAACCTTGAATTTTGTTTCATGCAGAGTGATAAACTTCGATGGTGGCCTATCTATCATGAACCGGAGCATGAACTTGTTGGACGAGTACAACTATACATAAGTTACACAACTAATCCTGATGAAAACAATGGCTTGAAGGTATGAAAGCTATATCATCTTTTGTGCTCCACGATGATCATCCTTTTTACTGTCAAACGATACTTAATTATTGTTACTAAAATAACAAAAGATTTCTTATCTTCTTTACAAAATACAAGACCCTATTTATATACTGATTTAGGGTCCTATATTCTAGGAAATATATTTATAGCTAATACTTCCTCTCAAGTTGGAGTATAGATATTAATCATGCCCAACTTGTTACAAAGATAATCAACTCGGATCCCATTTAAAGCTTTTGTGAAGATGTCTCCTAATTGTTCTCCAATTTTTACATATCCTGTAGTGATCAAGTCTTGCTGAATTTTCTGATGAACAAAATGACAATCAATTTCAATGTCCTTAGTCCGCTCATGAAACACAGGATTTGATGCAATATGAATAGTAGCTTGATTATCACAAAATAGTTTTGCTGGTACTGAAATTTTAAGTCTTACTTCAGTCAACAATTAATATATCCACATTATTTCACACGTAGACTGTGCCATAATTTTATATTCTGATTTTGCACTAGATCGTGATATAATTTTTTGCTTTTTACTTTTCCATGATACTAAATTTCCTCTAACAAAAATACAATAACTTGAAGTAGACTTTCTATCCATTTTAGAACCTGCCCAATCTGCATCTGAAAAACATTCAATATGAGTGTGCTTATGATTTTTATATACAATACCTCGTCCAAGTGCGCCCTTCAAGTAATACAAAATTTGCTCTAACGCTGTCCAATAATGAACTGTTGGAGATGACATATACTGACTAATAACACTAACCGAATATGCAATATCTGGACGAGTCAAGGTAAGATAATTCAACTTGCCAACTAACCTTTGATATCTCTTTGGATGTTTAAATAATTCTCCATCTACTGTAAGGTCCACGTTCTGAGTTATCGGAGTACTCCAAGGTTTTGCCCCTAATTTTTCTGTCTCAGTTAATAAGTCAAGAACATATTTCCTCTGAGATAGAAATATACCATTTTTACTCCTCATAACTTCAACACCTAAAAAATGCTTTAGCACCTCTAAATCTTTTGTATGAAACTGAGTGAGAATGAAAGATTTGAGAGATGAAATTCTCGTAGTATCACTTCTAGTGATAACAATATCATCCACATACACAACTAACAGAATAACACCAGCTCTTGACTGTTTGTAGAATACAGAATGATCAGATTTACTTTTCTTCATACCAAACTTTTCAACAACCTGATTAAAATTTTCAACCAAGCACGAGGACTTTGTTTCAAACCATACAGAGATTTTCGAAGATGACAAACGCCTCATCTCCCCCTGAGTAATAAAACCAGGAGGTTGCTCCATATACACCTCTTGAAGATCACCATGAAGAAAAATATTTTTGATATCAAGTTGATGTAAAGGCTAATGATGAGTAGCAGTCAGAGAAATAAATAATCAAACATATGTAAACTTTGCAGCAGGAGAAAAAGTATCAGAATAATCTACACCATAAGTTTGAGCATAACCCTTAGCAACAAGGCGAGCTTTTAGTCTGGCAACTGACCCATCTGGATTGACTTTAATAGTGAATATCCATTTGCATCCAATAGTTTATTTTCCTGGAGGTAGAGCAACCAAGTCCCAAGTATCATTATCATCCAAGGCTTTCATTTCCTCTAGCATTGCATCTCTCTAACCGGGATGAGATAAGGCCTCACGGACAGTTTTAGGAACAGAAACTGAGTCATGTGAAGCAATAAAAGAGTAGGAAGAAGACGACAAGCCATTATTAGAAACAAACGAAGAGATAAGATAAGTACATTGGCGTTTACCTTTACGTAATGCAATAGGAAGATCATCTTTCGGAGTTGGATTTGATGACGAAGTAGTAGGTATAGGACATGAATCAAGAGGTTGACGCCTGGAGTATACTTGAATAATAGGAGGCTTTACAAGAGCCGGTTCTGAGACAGATGTGAAGGATGTGACAGAATATATCAACAAATCATCATCTTTCCTTTGAGAAGTCGGGATATGTGAGGATGAGAAATAAGGTGTATCTTCTATGAAAGTAACATCAATTGAAATAAGATATTTATTAATACTAGGACAATAAAACCTATAACCTTTTTGAAGATGACAATAATTAAGGAAAATACACTTCAAAGATTTGGGATCTAATTTAGTGACATATGGACGAACATCTTGAACAAAACAAGTGCTACCAAATATCCTAGGATTAACAGGAAACGACTTATTAGGAAATAAAATTTTGTAAAGAATCTCACCATGAAGAACAGAGGATGACATATGGTTAATAAGAAAACATGCAGTAGAAACTGCATCTATCCAAAAAGACTTGGGAACATTCATTTGAAATAAAAGAGCTCGTGCAATTTCAAGAAAATGTCTATTCTTACATTCAGCCACACCATTTTGGGATGAAGTATCAATACAAGAGGTTTCATGAAGCATACCATTCTGACTCGTATAAGATTGAAATAGACTGGACGTATATTCCTTGGCATTATCACTTCGTAAAGTACGGATGAACATATTGAATTGAGTTTTAATTTCCGCACAAAAAACACAAAATAGAGAAAATAACTCAAAATAATATTTCATTAAATATAACCAAGTTACACGAGAATAATCATCCACCAAAGTGATAAAATACCTAAAATCAGGTTTAAACAGAATAGGACAAGGACCCCAAATATCAGAATCAACTAACTCAAAAGGAATAATAACACGTTTATTTATCCTTGAACTTGAACTAAGGCGGTGATGCTTTGCAAATTGACATGACTCACAATTTAATAAAGGCACGCTACTATATTGTGGACAAAGCTTCTTGAGCAATGGAAGGGATGGATGTCCTTACTTACAATGAGCCTCAAAAGGAGAATTTACACCTGAACAAACGAGAGATCTTGGGGCAGGTGAATCAAGAATGTAGAGACCTCCATTTTCATATCCTTTACCAATAGTCTTCTTCGTCAAAAGATCCTGAAATAAATAATGATCGGGAAAGAATGAAATGCAACAGTTAAGATTGTGAGTTAATTGACTAACAGAGAGCAAATTAAAGGATAAATTCAGTAAATGTAAGACAGAGGATAAAAAAAGCAAAGGAGTAGGATTGACAGTGCCAGACCCATGAAAAGACCCATTAGCTAAGGTAACAATAGGAGTGTTGGATTTGTGCGTGAAAGTAGAAAAGAGACTAGAATTAGCTATCATATGCTTCGTGGCACCAAAATCCATGACCCACTTAGAGGATGAGGAAACAAGGCATGCATTGTGGTTACCTGAATCAGCAATAACAGTGATAGAGGAAGATGAAGACTTAAGTGATTCTTGATATTGAGAGAACTTGGCAAATTCATCTGTAGAGATAAGCACTGATTTATCAGAGGGATCTTTAGTGGATGCAATATGAGCCAGATGTTTTTGTTGATTTTTATACTGAAGTTTTCTGCACTCAAACTTTATATGATTTGACTTACGACAATAGTTACATATAATACCACTAGAATTTGATGTCCGAGTTTCAAAGTCTTGTGAGTCTCCTCCTTTGTTTTTATTGTGAATAGTTGATTTTTTTGACACATAATTATTATTGCGACTCACTAAAGCACCACTAGGTGGAACAGGTGTGGTATTTTTTGTATGAAGAATGCGGTTGAACATTTCTTGTAACGAGGAGACCTCAGAACTAGGTAAAATTTGTGATTTAGTAGATTCGAAGTCAGGTGATATGCCAGCAAGGAAGTTTATGATAGCCATCTGCTCCCGTTGACGTTGTTGAATATTCACATCAGGACTAAAGGGTAGCAACATATTAAGCTCCTCATATATCTTTTTGAAAGCCATAAAATAATTAATCAGAGGTTGATCTTGTTTTTTCACACGGTAAAAAGCTTTGCAAACCTCATACATACTGGTGAGATTTCCTTTTCCAGATTACAAAAAGTCTAGATAATCCATCAATTCTTTAACGAATTCACAGTGATTAATTAAATCAATTACCTCATTATCAATATAATTCCGAATTTGAAGGAATAAGCGAGCATCTTGTCTAAACCATATATGTTTTGAATCATCTTGTGGCGGATCATCAGTCAAATGCCCATCTTTGTCAATATTTCGTAGATGAAGACGGACAGTTTTACTCCAATCTAAATAGTTCGAATCATTTAATTTATAATCCGTAATTTTAGACACCACAGGTACCATATCCATCATGATAGAAGGTTTATTTTCAGCCATAAGATTTTATTCACAAAAGAAACTAAATAACTCTGATCTTTATTGAAGGAAGTCCAAAGATACGCAGCTCCCAAAGACCGAACAAACTCACAGAGGAAGAGATTTACCTTACTGCTGTGAGACGAAGAAGAATTCCAAAGAAGAAGCTTACTGCTGTGAGACGAAACATAGGGAAGGGAAAAGAGGCTGTCTGGGAGTTCCAGCGAAGGACGACAACTAAAATTCAACCTGCGGCGTGGGACGACGTCGTGAACCCTAAACCTGGAAGAAGGACGACTGTTGGGAGTGCTAGCGAAGGTTTTGATGGCTATATTACGGCTTCGGGCGAAGGAAGGTTTTGATAGGATTCTGAACTGTGAATGGAAGCAGAATCCTATTTCAACACAAACAACAAAGCGACAGATCTATGGGTCCCAGACGATAACACCTCGAACGCAACACTAAATCGAAATCGCCAATTGCGAGAAAGGATCACCGTGCGCCAGCCAAGTGGACGGAGTTTCTCGATGGGAGGCGGCGCCGTCGAGAGGAGGAAGAGAGCTAGCGGCAGAACCGAGCGGAACACAGTGGTGGAATTGGGCGGAGCACAACGGCGGAACTGCGGTCGGCTAGAGGGGCGCGGCGCGGGGAGGAAGACGAAGACCTTCAGTGCCGTGCGGAGAGGATGAACAGGGCTCTTCGTGCGAGAGAAAAGCCTAACTTCACGCTAGGGCTTTTCTCGTGAGGATGCTCGCGTGAGGAAGAAGTCGGCATCGGGAAAAAAAACTCTAATTTCTTGGCTCTGATACCATGTTACTAAAATAACAAAAGATTTTTTATCTCCTTTACAAGATATAAGACCCTATTTATATACAGATTTAGGGTCCTATATTCTAGGAAATATATTTATAGCTAATAATTATCAACATCCTCTTCAATTTACTTGAACTATGAAGATCAAACGATCATGTTTAGATGCATTCTTATATGTTACTCAGAAAATATCTTATCTGTTTCCTTCTTAATTCTATGCTGCATAATTAATTCTTCAGCTTTTTAATTTGGTGCTCTTTGGATTGCCAAACCATTCTAATGTAAGAGAATAGCATAACGCCAGAGAGCTGGAACTGTATTCACTCAACAAGGATCAAAAATACTATCCCAACACTGACTCTTAGCTCCTTGTCGGTTTTCTTTGAATTTTCATTTGTTTGTGTATAAATTGTGCGACATATAATTTCACTGCTTTCATATTCCTTCCTATCTTAAAACTTTTATTTTCATGCATTGTAGGCAATACTAATCCATGAAAGTTTTTAAAATTTTTTCAGACATATCAATCATTGACCCTATGTTTACTTCATACAACGGATGAAGAAAAGAAAGGAATCCCTAGGGAAAATAAATCCCCAGGGAGGAGAAAGGAAATCTCTGCACCCGCGCAGAGTAAACGGAGGACTCGCATTCCACAGGGACCTCGCCGCCGCCACCATCGATGGGTGCTGGAGCTCAGCACCCACGCAGCACCGACCGAGATCTACTTCGTCATGGAGTACGTCCGTGGCGGGAAGCTTTTCTCCCGCGTCTCCAAGGGTCGGCTCCGCGAGGACGTCGCCCGTCGATGCTTCCAGCAGCTCGTCTTCCACCGCGACTTGAAGCCAGAGAACCTGCTCGTCGACGAGAATGGCGACCTCAAGGTCTCCGACTTCGGACTCTCCGCGGTCGCGGAGCAGAGCCGCGTCGGGGACGCCCTGCTCCACACCTTCTGTGGCACGCCGGTGGCAGAAGAGAAGAAGAATCGGGTGCGCCGACGGCAGAGGAGGAGAAGAATCGGGTGAGGAGGAGAAGAATCGGGTGCGCCGGTGGCAGAGGAGAAGAAGAGAAGAAACGGGTGCGCCTGCGGCAGAGGAGGAGAAGAATCGGGTGCGCCGGCGGCAGAGGAGAAGAAGAGGAGAATTGGGTGGGTGCGCTCTCGCGAAAGGCGGAAAGAATTTTTATTTTTATTTTTCGTCCGTCCGTCGCGTTCCGCCCGATTTCGGGGTGACAGATTTTGGGGAGAAAATGATCCGCTGATGGATAAAATTTCCATCCTTTCTTAAAAAGTTATAAAAGTAAACAATGGATGGATACATACTGAGGAAAGTTTTCCACTGATTTACTTTCCGCCCTCCCAAGTAAACAGGGCATGAATGTAGTGCTTTAGGAGTTAAATCATTCACATGCTTATTGTTATAGCAATATTTCTCTGTGCTACACCAATATCTTATTAAAGCAATATATTAGCTTACGCTTCTATATTAAAAATCTAATACTGCTCTCTTTGTCTTATATATGAAAGGAGTTAATGGATGTCTGACCTTGTAGTTCTTTTTCCACTTTACGGAATGCTGTATTTCTCATGTTGCTCCATTATCGCTTCAACTTAATATTTGAATTTAATATTCTACTCCCATTCATTTTGGCTGCGTTTGGAAATGAGGGACACGAGAGACAGTGACAGAAATACAAAAATACAGAAGACAGTATAGACAGTGACAGAATATAAATTGTATCTGTCTCATGTTTGGTAATACAAAATACAAAAACAAAATCTCTCACTTAAAAGACTAAATTACTCTTCCTAACCCTATACCTAAAACAAAACTTTACCATCGTCTATTCGTCATCTTCCGCGTCCCTTCTCTCCTTCGTCCTCCGTCCTCCGCCTTCTTCCCTCCGCACCGCCTCGCCTTCAAGCTTCGATCGCCTCCTTCGCACCGCCCCCGCCCCGCTTTCGATCGTGTCCTCCGCACCACCTTCAAACTTCGATCGCGTCCTCCGCACCGCCTTCAAGCTTCAACGATCGCACATCTGCAGTCTACACCGCCGTGAGCGAGGCGGCAAAAGCGACGGCGACGCGGCCGGCGGCTCCGCTCCGGTGGCCCTCCGCATCATGCACCGCAGCCTCACATTTGCCCCATCTTCCCCTGCCGAGTGCTATTGCCGCAGTCGGTTTTCAGTTTGGTGATTTTTAGGTATCTTAGATTTTTTCTTTCTTTCTGCTTGGTCATTGCTAATCATCCTCAGTGCATCCTCATTGCTAATCATCCTCAGTGCATCTTTATTCCATTCTACATCAATAGAAAGTATTTTAGATTTTTAGGTATCTTAGATTTTTAGGCATCTTAATTTTTAGTTTCTTGCTTGCTTTTGCTGCACTTGTTTCTCGGCGATATTGCCTTTATTAGCATATATATTGGTTGGTGATGTATTGATCCTTACTGCTCAAGTTTTTGAGGCAAATGATTAGCTAAACAACAGTAATATGGAACACAAGGTAAGTTTTATATTGCGCATGTATTATAATTCACCTTCAATTGGTGAGTATCCTGTTTTGAAGCATGATTCTTTGTTGAGGTGTGACAACTGACAAGTGGTAATGGTTTTAAACTTTCTGAAGCGGTGGGGCAGTTCATGGCTTCCAAGTATGTCTTCAACTTTCTTCCTTCTCATCGAATTTTTTGGACTGATCGGCGAGTTGCAGATCAACGGACTTCATTGTTGTCGATGAGTTGCAGTTGCAGATCTTCAACTTCGTTGGTGTCCAGGAGTTCATGGAGGTGTGGTTGTGGGGACCAGCCGATTCTACTCAAATCTAATAGCAACGCAAATCCAGGGAGAAGATTTTGGAGGTGCCCTAACTGAAATGTAAGTTGTTTCTTCCATCGCACCAAAGTGGAATCCATTTTTAGCTCTTCAACCAAATTGCTTGGTAGCGTTTATGTTTGTGATCGTTGCAGACCTCGAATAGCTGTAATTTCTTTAACTGGGTCGACAAGAAAGAAAAATCAGACACTATTACAGTTGATATATCTCATTCAGCCATTGCATCAGATGTGTTACACGAAGAATCGAGACGAAAGATCATGAAACTAAAGAAAAAGCTAGATGCTAAGAGGAGGAAATCAAATGGTCTTGTGCTGGCTACTGTGGTTTCATGGGCAGTGACTGTTTTTACTCTTCTGTATTGTATTAGTGGTAGGGGTTAATATTCTGTCGATAGGCAAGCTTTTGATATATGTATTAGTAGTAGGGGTTACCAATGTGGTTAGACAACTGATGCTGATGCAAAATGATAATATCTGTTTTTGATAATAGCAACAAACAGGCATCAAACAAATTATAGTTTGCCGTTTGTCTAACCACAGTACAAAAGCATTGCCGTTTGTCAAATTATCAAAAACAGATATTATCATTTTGCATCAGCATCAGTTGTCTAACCACATTTAACCCCTACTACTAATACATATATCAAAAGCTTGCCTATCGACAGAATATTAACCCCTACCACTAATACAATACAGAAGAGTAAAAACAGTCACTGCCCATGAAACCACAGTAGCCAGCACAAGACCATTTGATTTCCTCCTCTCAGCATCTAGCTTTTTCTTTAGTTTCATGATCTTTCGTCTCGATTCTTCGTGTAACACATCTGATGCAATGGCTGAATGAGATATATCAGCTGTAATAGTGTCTGATTTTTCTTTCTTGTCGGCCCAGTTAAAGAAATTACAGCTATTCGAGGTCTGCAACGATCACAAACATAAACGCTACCAAGCAATTTGGTTGAAGAGCTAAAAATGGATTCCACTTTGGTGCGATGGAAGAAACAACTTACATTCCAGTTAGGGCACCTCCAAAATCTTCTCCCTGGATTTGCGTTGCTATTAGATTTGAGTAGAATCGGCTGGTCCCCACAACCACACCTCCATGAACTCCTGGACACCAACGAAGTTGAAGATCTGCAACTGCAACTCATCGACAACAATGAAGTCCGTTGATCTGCAACTCGCCGATCAGTCCAAAAAATTCGGTGAGAAGGAAGAAAGTTGAAGACATACCTAGAAGCCATGAACTGCCCCACCGCTTCAGAAAGTTTAAAACCATTACCACTTGTCAGTTGTCACACCTCAACAAAGAATTATGCTTCAAAACAGGATACTCACCAATTGAAGGTGAATTATAATACATGCGCAATATAAAGCTTACCTTGTGTTCCATATTACTGTTGTTTAGCTAATCATTTGCCTCAAAAACTTGAGCAGTAAGGATCAATACATCACCAACCAATATATATGCTAATAAAGGCAATATCGCCGAGAAACAAGTGCAGCAAAAGCAAGCAAGAAACTAAAAATTAAGATGCCTAAAAATCTAAGATACCTAAAAATCTAAAATACTTTCTATTGATGTAGAATGGAATAAAGATGCACTGAGGATGATTAGCAATGAGGATGCACTGAGGATGATTAGCAATGACCAAGCAGAAAGAAAGAAAAAATCTAAGATACCTAAAAATCACCAAACTGAAAATCGACTGCGGCAATAGCACTCGGCAGGGGAAGATGGGGCAAATGTGAGGCTGCGGTGCATGATGCGGAGGGCCACCGGAGCGGAGCCGCCGGCCGCGTCGCCGTTGCTTTTGCCGCCTCACTCACGACGGTGTAGACTGCAGATGTGCGATCGTTGAAGCTTGAAGGCGGTGCGGAGGACGCGATCGAAGCTTGAAGGTGGTGCGGAGGACACGATCGAAAGCGGGGCGGGGGCGGTGCGAAGGAGGCGATCGAAGCTTGAAGGCGAGGCGGTGCGGAGGGAAGAAGGCAGTGCGGAGGACGAAGGAGAGAAGGGACGCGGAAGATGACGAATAGACGATGGTAAAGTTTTGTTTTAGGTATAGGGTTAGGAAGGGTAATTTAGTCTTTTAAGTGAGAGATTTTGTTCTTGTATTTTGTATTACCAAACATGAGACAGATACAATTTATATTCTGTCACTGTCTATATTGTCTTCTGTATTTTTGTATTTCTGTCACTGTCTCTCGTGTCCCTCATTTCCAAACGCAGCCTTTAAGATCATGCTGTCGACCCTAACTGAGAGTATAATCTATGAGTACCCACTTTTATATCTGTGCTGTTTGTCATGGTGGGAGCTATCTGTTTTATGGAGTTACCTGCTGTTAAGATTGCATAAGTTGCTGATAATGCTTGGAAAGAACAAACACAACTGTTTTAAGATATTCCGACCAAGCTCTAAAATTCATCCTGTTCCAGAATTTTGATCCTTGGCCAGAATAGTATAATTTTGCCGTAGTGTTGTGGTGACATTTGACACTTCAGCAAACATCGAAGCATGCTGAGCCAAGCTGAATTTATATTTGTTACACACTTTAAATAGTCTTTCACTTATCTTTTTCTTATAAATAAAGCAGTAGCAATTAGACATACAATAAAATTAAAATTTTATTATATTATATCATACAGTCACACGACATACATCGGTAGTTGTTAATGCATGTTGTGATGGATTTAGATGACTTAACTTATTTAATATTCTTTTTCACATTTTTTTACTTTTAAAAAGATTAAATTAACTAGATAGTTGAATTTAAAATAATTTTTACTCAATTTTACTTCTATATGAGCGGAGATGGATTCATGTAAATTTTACTCCTATCATTTTCTTCCATTTGTTTAATTCTAAAAATTGCCAAAGTGGGACAAAGCTTGCTGAGTGTTGGCACAATGTGACTGATCGACACTGGTAGAACATTAGAAATTAGTAAATTAACCATCTTGATTAGTTTTGAGTTATAGTAATTTGCTAGAATGATACATTTCGATTGTGCTGCTTAGCATTGCATGATCTTCAGTCAGTGAAAGTGATGTATTTATCCTGCTAAATTATGCTAGCAGTCAGCCAACAACAGCAGTTGGGATAGAGATGCAACAGGAACTCATTTAGGAGACTAGGAGATTAAAGAACACATTTGCAAGAGTGAAAGTGACTGTAGAAATACTACTGATGTACAACTTACTGCACATAGTACCATGGTTAGCAAACTATTGTACACAAAACAAAACGTGTGTTTTTGAGGAAAATAATCTCTGCAGGTTCTTGATGGATACTTATGATAGATGTGAAATAGAATCAGTTAAAGGTTTTAAAAGGAAACGTGGATATTGATTGTCAGCATCATTAACAATCATGGCTAGTTTGGTGACACTTTACTTGACTGTCAGTAAATTGATTCTAAACTACATCCTAAATGATAACTACGGTTATATGCCGATTCCATTTTTTTCCATGATGGAAGTGATACCTGGAATCTTGTACAGTAGAACTAATACATATGAGTAGCATCTTTCAGCCAAGTAAATCCAATTGAAAGAATTGCTACCTGATGACTCTTATTTAACAAAGTGCTGCAATCTGGAATGTTTGGATGCAAATGAGCTTTCCTTATGATGGTGCTATTCACTTGATAGCAAATATGAACAAATACTGACATGAAGATGATCGAGCATGGTTGGCAAACATAGCTGATATATGGATTGGTTGAGTTGGATTCAGATCAAAGAATGTTGATCCAATTGGACGATTCTTGGATACCTTTATGGATTCTATGAATCTTAAAAAACAAATGATGAATTTATACAATTTTGTGATGTTTGGTGATAATCGACTGAGATATTAGAGAAATTGGTTAAATTAGAGCAAAATTGCTTGATTCAGACCAATATCTCTGATTCCCACTTGGTGCTAGCTGAAGTGGGAATGTTTGGGGTATATTCGGAAGAGTATCACTAGTGATTTAGAGAGAGAATGCATGAGGAGACCAATAGTTTGCTCTGCGAGGAAGATTGGTGTTGTATGGAGGTAGACTGGCCAACAATGTGCATCGTACAACCATGTGTGAGAGAAGATGACTATGTTTGCTTGTTCTTGCGCGCCGTGCATGAGGAAACAAATAGTTTGCTCTATGAGGAAGATCGGTGTTGTATGGAGGTAGATTGACCAACAATGTGCATCGTACAACTATGTGAGAGAAGATGACTATATTTACTTGTTCTTGAGCGTCTTCTAGGAGGAAGATGGCTGTAAGAGCGTTGTTGCAAGAAAGGAGTTTGTCTTCTTCATCTAGCACTCCTATATGATTAGAGAACAAATGGACTATGGTGGTCTCACATTGCCAAAGTAATTTAATTAACAATTAAATGTAATTAGTTATGAATTTTAATGATCATTAATAATTTAAAAATTGATTAATATTAATAAAGTTAATAATTATTAATATTTAATAGTTTGCTACTAGTTAATGAATTTAATAAACAGCTTAACTACTATCATTTAATTTAAAGAATTAAAATTATTTAAATTTGGTTTAAGTTTAATTAATATATTCATAATTCTAAAATTTCATTAAATAAATCAATTGAGTTTAAATAATTTACTAATTGAATTAAGTTATAGACTTTGAATTAATAAATTAAGTTTATGTATATAAAACAATATGGAATCTTGTTCTATTACAAGAGATAAGCCTCTATTTATACACGAATATAGGGACCTATTCTAGGAGAATTATTCTATAAAAAAAAGAAAAACAGAATATTTATCCCTAACAGAATATTTATTCCTAAATATTCTAACACTCCCCCTCAAGCTGTAGAATATAAATCATATGTACCCAGCTTGTTACATATATAGTCAATTCGAGGACCTCTCAGTGATTTGGTGAATCTATCTGCTAGTTAATCCTGTGAGCTAACAAAACTAGTAGATATTTTACTAGATATGACTTTTTCTCTGACAAAGTGACAGTCGACTTCAATATACTTTGTTCTCTTATGGAAAACTGGATTCAAAGCGATATGCATGGTGGTTTGATTGTCATATATAAGTGATATTTGTGTAACCTCTCCAAATCTTAGCTCTTGAAACAATTGTTTGAGCCATATAAGCTCTTGACTGGCTATGACCATAGCTCGATATTCTGTCTCTGTACTGGATCTTACCACAACATTTTACTTTTTGCTTTTCCAAGAAATAAGGTTATCTCCGATAAATATACAAAAACCAGAAGTAGATTTCCTATCAATGGGAGATCCTGCCCAATCTGCATCAGAATAGCCTACGACTCGAGTATGTCCTTTGTCTCCGTACAAAAGACCCTTTCCTGGAGCACCTCTGATACATTGGATAATACGTGTCACAGTATCCCAATGTTCCTTACATGGAGAGTTGAGAAACTGACTTATTACACTTACTGCAAAAGAGATATCCGGACGAGTAATAGTAAAGTAGCTTAATCTCCCTACTAATCGTCTGTATCGTTCAGGATCTGGAAGAGGCTCCCCTTGATTTGGCATGAGCTTGACATTAGGATCCATAGGTGTGTCAACTGTTTTTGAGTTTAACATGCCTGTTTCTTCTAGAATATCCATTGCATACTTTCTTTGGGATATAATAATCCCATCTTTGGATTATGCTACCTTTATCCCTAAAAAATATTTAAGTTTGTCGAGATCTTTTGTCTGAAAATGTTTGAAAAGTTACTGTTTCACCTGTGAAATTTCAAGATGATCACTACCTGTGATAACAATATCATCAACATAAGCTACTAAGTAGATGCAACTAGTAGATGAGTGACGATAAAAGACAGAATGGTCAGCCTCACTCCGAGTCATGCCAAACTGTTGAATTACAGTACTAAATCTACCGAACCATGCTCTGGGAGACTGTTTGAGGCCATATAAAGATTTTCGCAGACGACATACAAGACCAGAAGACTCCCCCTGAGCAACAAAATATGGAGGTTGCTCCATGTAGACTTCCTCGAGCAGGTCACCATGTAAGAAAGTATTTTTGATGTCCAATTGATAAAGAGATCAATGTCGAATTGCAGCAATGGACAAGAATAAGCGCACAGAGGACAGCTTGGCAACAGGACAAAAGTATCTCCATAATCCAATTCGAAGATCTGAGTATATCCTTTAGCAACGAGGCGAGCCTTAAGTCAGTCAACTTTTCCGTCTGGACCAACCTTCACTGTATATACCCATCGACAATGGACAACTGACTTCCCTGGCGGTAGAGGAACGAGGTCCCAAGTCCCACTGCTCTGTAAGGCACACATTTCATCGAGCATAGCCTGTTTCCATCCTGGATGGGCAAAGACATCACCTGCAGTCTTCGGAAGAGAAACAGATGACAAGGAGGAAAGACAAGCAAAATAGGAAGGAGAAACACGATGATAACTCAAAGAAACATAATGAGGAGAAGGATTACGAGTGGAACACACACCTTTCCGAAGTGCAATGGGAATATCAGACTCAGGAGATGGGACCGGAGGACGAGGTGAAAGACTTGGCTCCAAAGATGTATCCATGGCAGTGTCAGTGGTGGTCGGCGGCAAAGCAGGACAAGGACGACGCTGATAAACCTGCAATGGAGATGTCTCCGAAGGCGACAGAGACTCCTTTGGAGGATAAAAGATAGCCATTAGTGCAAGCGTAGAAGGAGAAAACTCGGACGGAGATCCGTTATGCCCAAAAAATGGAATCAAATCAAAGAACGTGACATCAACAGAGATGAAGTACCGATGGAGAGTAGAGGAATAACACTTGTATCCTTTTTGAGACCGTGGGTATCCAAGGAAGACACACTTATGAGATCGGGGAGAGAGTTTATCAATGCCAGGATCGAGAGCATGAGCAAAACATATAGAACCAAAGACCTTAGGTGGTAAAGGATGAAGAGATTAATGAGGATAAAGAATATGATGAGGTATTTGACCTTGTAGAGTGGAGGAAGGCATGCGATTGATGAGATAACACGCAGTAAGTACATCGTCACCTCAAAATAGAAGAGGAACATGAGAATGAAGAAGAAGAGTCCGGGTGGTCTCAAGAAGATGACGATTTTTGCGTTCAGCAACTCCATTCTGTTGAGGGGTATAAGGACAAGACGTCCGATGCAACACCATGAGACGCTAAGAAGGTCTGAAATGGAGTAGATAGATACTCACGTGCATTATCACTCTGTAAGGTTCGAAGAGAAATATCAAATTGAGTTTTAATTTCATAGAAAAAAGATTGAAAAAGAGAAAACAACTCCGAACGATCCTTCATCAAATATAACCAAGTGCAACGGGAAAAATCGTCTATAAATGTAACAAAGTATCGTGACCCCAATGTAGAAGAAACATGACTAGGACCCCAAATATCGGAATGAACCAAAGCAAAAGGTGACGTAGCCCGACTCACAGTGCGAGGAGAAAAAGAACTACTAACATGCTTTTCCTAATTGACATGATTCACAAGATAAAGAATTTAAATGAGAAAGACCAGGATGTAATTGTTTCAACTTATCAAGACTTGGATGTCCCAACTGAGCATGAATAAGAAGGGGAGATGTCGCCGCCGAACCAACAAGAGAGGACTGCTGAAGCCGATATAGGCTATGAGACTCATATCCGAAGTCAATCATCCTTCCCGTACTCCGGTCTTGTAAGGAAACAGAAGATTTAGTAAACGAGATAACACAGTCAAGAGACCGAGTAAGCTGACTAATTGATAATAAATTAAAGGAGCACCAGGAACATAAAGAACATTATGAATAGAAAGAGATGAAGAATGATGAACAATACCGACACCCTGAGACTGAATTTGAGAACCATTTGTCATGGTGACAAAGGGTAAATAACCAGAAGTAGAGAGAGAAGAAAAAAGTGATCTATTACTAGTTATATGATCGGTGGCCCCGGAATTAAGAACCCAAGAACTTGAAGAGCGAGATATGCCAGCAAAGGAATTACCAGTGAGTGCAACGGCAACAGGGGAATCAGAGACCTTTCGATCCTCATACCATTTCAGAAAGTCGTTATAGGAAGGCGGTGGAGTCGGATTTGAGGGAGCAACAGAACTCTGAACGATCTGCGTAGCACAGGAAGGTCGGCCATGTAGACTCCAATATTTATCAATCATGTGTCCTGATCGGTGACAATGATCACACCAAGGGCGTCCGAAAGCCTGTTTCGCCATCTAAAGCATTCATGCGTTGCTCGCTCTCTTTTGTATTTGCTCCTGGCGGCACTGTGGTTGCCTGCGATTGCTATGTCGCGATGAGGAAAACGTGCGACGAGGAAGGCGGATGATAGAGGTGCCACCTGAAGGATCATCTCTGTTGATTCGAAATTGACAGCCGAAAGCAGTGAGCCGAGAGGAGAAGTTGCCGATGGAAGAGGGATCGTGAGAGAAGAAGTCGCGATCCGGTTGATAAAAACGGCGAACAGAAACACACGCGAGGAAAAGGCGTGGCGAACAGAGAGAGAAGGAAGAGGATTGGTTCGGGCGGATAACCCTAAACCTAACCCTCTAAACCTAACCTCACTCTGATACCATGTAAAATAATATGGAATCTTACTTTATTACAAGAGATAAGCCCCTATTTATACATGAATATAGGGACTTATTTTAGGAGAATTATTCTATAAAGAAAAACAAAATATTTATCCCTAACAGAATATTTATCCTTAACAGAATTTTTATCCCTAAATATTCTAACACTCTCCCTCAAGCTGGAGAATATAAATCATATGTAGCCAGCTTGTTACATATATAGTCAATTTGAGGATCTCTTAGTGACTTGGTGAATATATCTGCTAGTTGATCCTGTGAGTTAACAAAACTAGTAGATATTTCACCAGATATAACTTTTTCTCTGACAAAGTGACAGTCGACTTCAATAGTGACAAAAGGTAAATAACCAGAAGTAGAGAAAGAATAAAAAAAAGATTTATTACCAGTGATATGATTGGTGGCCCCGGAATCAAAAACCAAGGACTCGAAGAGTGAGATATGCCAGTAAAGGAATTACCAGTTAGTGCAACGGCAGCAGGGGAATCGGAAGTCTTTCGATCCTTATACCATTTCAGAAAGTCGTCATAGGAAGGCGGTGGGGTCGGATCTGGTGGCAACTGTGAAGTGGAAGCTGAAGGAGCAACAGAACTCTGGATGATCTATGCAGCACGGGGAGGTCGACCATGTAGACTCCAACATTTATCAATTGTGTGTCCTGGTCGGTGGCAATGATCACACCAAGGACGTCCTTTGCCACCCTTATGAGGTAAAGGTCTGTTTTTGTTCTGAGAAACCAAAGCCGATGAGTCAACAGAAATGGAAGGAGGTACCGTCAAGATTTTGACAGGGACACGAAGGAGAGTCGCCCAGGTACTGTCCATGGTGGCCTCTGTGGGGCTACCCAGGATATGATCACGAACATGGGAATATTTTGTGGGTAGATCATATAAAGCAAGAGACATAAAAAAATTTCTTCTGATTTTCAAGCTCTGCAATAGGAGTGGCCGCAGGTGGGAGCAATTCATTAAAGTCACAAAGAAGGCGAGAGACTGAACCTAGATAAGTTGACATAGAATCCTTAATCTGATGGGTACTGAGAATGGTCATGAGATCTTCACAAACTTGATAGAGTCACCGAGAAGTATTTGTAAAGAGTTGTTGAGCCTGCGTCCAAACAACTTTGCAGGTCTTGTGAGTGCGGAAGACATCCTTAAGAGATGGATGGATGGTGGCTCGAATAATACACCACAAATGAGCATCAACCTTTTTTCATAAAGGATGATCGACAACTTGAATATCCTCTTCGTTTGGGTGAGATGTGTCTCATAACTCTGTCCAACAAGCCAAAGTTCAATATGAGAGCTCCAAAAGGAATAATTCTTACCATCCAATAGTTCGGAAGAGAGCAATGCAGTGATGTGGTTGGTAAAAATTGAGATATTCGACTTCGGAGTGCTGGAGGCAGCCATGCAGCGACACCAAAGAGGAGAAGAAGTCGCCGGTGGAAGAGAGATCGCGAGAGAAGAAGTCGCGATTTGGTCGAGAAGCGGAAGAGGGATCATGGGAGAAGAAGTAGAGATTCGGTCGGTAAAGACGGCGAACAAAAACGCACGCAAGGAAAACGTGTGGCGAACAGAGAGAGAAGGAAGAGGATTGGTTCGGGCGGATAACCCTAAACCTAATCTCGCTCTGATACCATATAAAACAATATGGAATTTTGTTCTATTACAAGAGATAAACCCCTATTTATACACGAATATAGGGACCTATTCTAGGAGAATTATTCTATAAAAAAAGAAAAACAGAATCTTTATCCCTAATAGAATATTTATTCCTAAATATTCTAACAATGTATTTTATTAAACTAGCTAAATTAAATCAGATTTTAAATTAATTAATCTAACTACCGTTGAATCAATTTAAATTGAATTTTATATCTAATATAAACAAATTACTTTAATTGAATTATACAAAATTGATTTTAATCGGATTTGAAAATTGATTTAATTGAAAAGAACTAAAATTAATTAAATTGATCTAAACAAAGACTTTGTAATCTGTAATACGATTATTTAATCAAATATAGAATCCACGTTTTTTTTATTTTTAAAAATACTTTTTGTTGTATCATTCAGTAAATATTATTATTTTGATTTTTGATTTTTTATATCGATTCTGATCTTACCAATCCCACTTATGTTTTTGAAATTTTTGACACATACCACCTATGTGATTGAGAGGTGATAGTAGTACATCAAAGATAATAGAGGGAGGTCTCATTTCTAACTGTTTGCTTGACTTGGAAGGGGACAATAAACACCTTTTAATAATGGAACTTTTACTGATCATTTAAAATAGAGGGAGATACTTGGAAGGTCATGCATATGGCCAAAGGCTGATGTTTCAGTTAGTAGATAATAAGATGCAAAGTGATGATTTACATGCATATATTGTGGTAATAGATGTATAAATATAATTCAATGTGCTTATGTCTGCTTTGGTGAGAATCTGCAGAGTGCTAAATAATTAGGCTTTGATTTATCCACATCCGCCACATTATTTCAGTGAAATTCTTATTTGCATGTGTTTATTTCCTCCAGTTACCAATTGTGATGGATTTGACATGTATTTTGCAGTGTGGTTCTGTTGCAGAAACAGTCGCATATGATGTTGTCCTTGAAGTTGCAATGAAAGTCCAACACTTCCGTCAAAGGAGTTTACTGTTGCATGGATCGTGGAAATGGTTACTGACAGAATTTGCCTCCTACTATGGGGTTTCAGATTCCTACACAAAATTAAGGTACTTGATAGAAAAGCTGTTGTAGAAAAAAAAACATGCATCTTGACTTTACATTATTAGTGTTTCATGCTGGCACATTTATTGCTTGTTCTCTTGAGGAAAGCTACATAGTTCTTATGAAATTTTTAATTGGTTGAAGGTATTATTATTATTTAGGATTCCATGTGGTGGTCCATTATGATCAACCATGCTTAACTGGGATTGAATTGTATCAGGTACCTTTCTTATATTATGGATGTAGCAACTCCTACAGCTGACTGTCTCAGTTTGGTTCATGATCTTCTGCTACCTGTAATTTTGAAGAGCCGCAATAAGAACTCACTAAGCCATCAAGAGGTACTTTATTTTGTTTTGTTATTAATCAATTTATTTATTTTTGCCTTAAGATTTCATTGTTTCCTATTATAGTATCTTTAATTCCATAGCAGGAACTTTTCCTTCAAAAAAGGAGAAAAGCAGGAACCATCTAGAAGTATATCGATTAGTTAGATGCATTGTTTTGTTATTAATCAATTTATTTATTTTTGCCTTGAGATTTCATTGTTTCCTATTATAGTATCTCTAATTCCATAGCAGGAACTTTTCCTTCAAAAAAGGAGAAAAGCAGGAACCATCTAGAAGTATTTCGATTAGTTAGATGCATTTACCAAATGCAAAATGATTTTCTTTTCTATATTGGTAAAGACTCCAACCTCATATGGATATAATAGGTACTTTTTTGTATTTTAAGCTACACTATCAAACACATACGTGTTCTAATAATGCTTTGGTAATTTTCACCATGGGATCTTATGATATTTTTTCAAAATAGGAAGATCAAATGGTCTGCTATGGTTTTCACATCACTTATAGTAACTTAAACATAATTAATTTATATCAACTTTGTTTCCAACCTATAGATCTATGTGAGCTGAAAAGGCACAAGTTGTAGTTGCCAGATAGTACATTCTCTTGACAAGATTACGAGTGAGATATTAGTTTTTTTTTTTTTAGAATAAGGGTTTTATGGCAATGTTTTCTGTGTTGTATTGACATCTTCCTTCTTTTTCTTCTTCAGACTACAAGTGTGATATTAGTTTGCTTAAAATTACGGTCATGGTACAATGTTTGCTGTGTTGTATAGGTGGCATCTTTTTTCTGATTAGTAGTTTCCAGAGCAATGATCATCAATGCTATGCGTGTTTCCTGACTTGTTGGAATTGTGTCAGAATCGTATTCTAGGTGAAATTGAGGAGCAGATTGAACAAATTCTTGCCATTGTATTTGAGAATTACAAGTCCCTTGATGAATCCCTACCCTCTGGAATATCAGAAGGTTTTAGGCATGCCACTGGATCTCCTGCACTTGCATTGGTACCCGCAATGAAACTATTCACTCTTCTTCATGATATCCTAACTCCAGAGGCTCAGCTGAAACTATGCAGTCATTTTCAGGTTTGTGATGTAGATTTTTTCAGTTGATACTTCGTCAGCTATATTAATTCTAATGATCTTTTATGATAATTTCTAGATTGCTGCTAAGAAGCGCTCAAGAAGACACTTGCTTGAGACTGATGAGTATGTAGCAAACAACAGCGAAGCAAATAGGATGGATGCTGTTGGTTTTGCTAATGCTTATCAGAAAATGAGGACACTATGCTTCAACATACGGAATGAAATTTTTACTGACATTGAAATTCATAATCAGCATGTGCTTCCAAGGTGGGTATCTTTCCCATTCTTGTACTCGTATATTTGCCCCTTTAACATCTGTGACTTAATCATCTTAGTTGTCAAGATTTTTTTTTTTTAAAATGTAGTTTAACATACAATACCTACAATAAATCATGTAAAATACTTATACCAGAAGTTCGCTCGTGTCTTTTTCTTATGTCAAAGGAGGCCTTCAAGCCTATTTGTTTCTTATTAAATATTAAATGATTACATGTCTCTCATGATTTTTCCTTCCTACTAAAAATTGTCTCCACTCTGTGTTTCCGCTCTTGGAGTTTTTTTCTCCCTGCATTTTGTCCTCCATGCTATCCTAGACAACCAAAATGCATCTTACTTTCTCCTCTGGGATGGAATCTAACCTTGACTTCCCATTTTGGTCCTTCAATTGTTTGAACTCTTCTAAATTTCTTCTGCATATTGTTGGATAAGCTTTCTTTTCCTCATATTTCATACACATCTTTACTATCTCCGCTCAGTCTGATTTTCCCCCATTTGCTTGCCTTCTCCAGTCCTATACAAATGTCCATCCTATACAAATGTCCATCCCATCTTAGCATCGAGCATGATGGTTGGTTAAATGATTTTCTAGCAAATTCCTATGCAGACCACTGCAGTTCCATAGGGTGGGTTAAGTGCCACACCAACTTGCAATTTCCAGGTATGCTCATGTTTAGTATTCGGTTGATTGTTCACCATTTCCACTTTTGTCTGAAAACCATGATATCTCGTACCATAGGTTCTGACATGTTGTTTCTAACAGAGAACTCAAATCCACCTCCAGAATTCTTGCTACCTTCCTGGACAAGTTTTCCTTTATCCGCTCTTTGATACTCCTCAAATAATTCTTTTGTCCATTTCCTAAGTAGCTCAATCCTTATCGTCTTGCAGCCTTACAGTCACTTTATATATGCATGATGGTTTCCTCTAGCTCAGGGCACCTTGACAGCTTGCCAGAATGCTAATGTGTTTTCTACATCTTTCAGAGTTAGTAAGCCTTTGTTTGTTGCCAACCATAGGAAAAGCTCATATTCTTTGCAGTTCCTCCCATCTCCATACATCCAGATCTGCTCTGCTTCTCTTGGATGATATGGTCCCTTCTTCAACAAGTAATTTTATGCGTGATTGTGCTGCATCATCCTTTTGATGGATAAATTCATATCGTGAAAATTCCTGTTCAGAGTCATTCCTAATTTTGTTTGCAGCAATCTCCATCAGAACTGAACTTGGTAGCACAGCAGAAACTTCCCATTCCATGTTCCATCATCAATCACTAAATCTCCCACATTCCGTTCATCTTACCCGTCAAGAATTTCTGCAATATCCTCCAGTGGACCTGTTCTATTTAGCCACTGTCCTTCCAGAATCTGTCTCTGTCCAGTTTCTGTGCTCCATGCATATCCTCCCTCAATGCTACCCTAGATTTGGATTTTTATCTTATTTATCAAACTTGTCGGGAGTTTCATACTCATGTTCATCTTGCCAATACTATTTTACAATTTACATACTCGAATTGGTTGCTGAAGTCTAAAGGTTTCTTCTTCCATATAAATATATGTAAAATTGTCAAGTTCAACCATGTAGTGCAGAGAAATAAGGAGAAAAGTGGTCTCTTTTTATTGATTTTTTTTAATGCAACAAATTAACTGTTGCAGTGAGGAGCTAACAAGTTCATTTTTGGTTTTCTGAGAAAAGTCACCAAGACATGGGAACTGAACATCAGATTAGTTTAAGCTTCAGTTTTGTCAAAATTTTATTAACTTGTACTATTCTTTTTTCTGCTATGATTGGCTGGGTTATTGTAACACCAAAAGCTCAAACTGTTAGGAAAAAACTCTATTTGTATAAACTCAAGAGAAAGAATCAAGTAAATAAATAATAAGAAAATAAAATAAAAGACCTGATTATGCTTTTAAGATTTTAATTGTTCTACTTTTAATAGATTATATCATGCTTTAAAATCTCGAGCCGAACGATACAGTTTCAGTACTGTATCGTGCCGTGTCGATATAATTTGGATTTTTTAAAATATAAAATATATTAACTAAAAATAAAAAAATTTAATCTAAGTATTTAAAAATAAAAAATAAAATAATTTTTTAAATAAATAAATAAAATATATTAAATTAATGGGGCAATTTTATTAGGTTTTAATTTTTCCTATTTAAATTATTCTAATTATAGCTAAGAGTTCATTAAAATTATTAATTTAAGTTATTTAATTAAATCTAAGTTAAAAATCTTATGCGCTGCTATGAATGCGGGCACGTGCGGCTAGTGCGACGCGTCCAAACTCGTCGTCGGGCCCGGGTGACGCGTCCGAATATGTTGCCGGTTCTGTGCGATGCCTGTTGATGCGTTGTCGGTCCCATGCGACGCTTGCGGACGCGTAGCTAGTCCCATGTGATGTTTGTGGACGGACGCGTCACCATTCCCGTGTGACGCTTCTTGACGCGTTCGGACATGTCCTGGTGTGCTGGCACCACTTGTGTCGGTGCTGGTCCACCGGCGGAACGAGATGTTTTGCTTGTATTGGACGACACGACTCGAAATTTTAATCTCTGGATTATACTTTTAATAACTTAACCGATAGGTATATTTATGATCACACAAGACATCATGACAGTTTAACAGTTCAAAATTTTTAATATCTAATATCAATTAATAGCATCCACAAGATATTTTAACTGACAGTTCCTGAAATGAATGCCTCTTGGCGTATAGTTTGTGGGTTCTCATTTGCTTTTCTTTACATTGATGCTAATACTATACCTTCTGCCTCTTAGCGTATAGTTTGTGGGATCTGTTCTCATTTGCTTTTCTTTACATTGATGCTAATACTATACCTTCTGCCTCTTAGCGTATAGTTTGTGGGATCTGTTCTCATTTGCTTTTCTTTACATTGATGCTAATACTATACCTCCTTATTGCAGCTTTTTAGATCTACCAAATCTATCTGCATCCATTTATACTGTTGAACTCTCTACTAGACTGCGGTCATTCCTTGTTGCTTGTCCACCCGGTGGCCCTTCACAACCCGTGGCAGACCTTGTAATTGCTACTGCAGACTTCCAGAAAGACTTGACAAGCTGGAATATCTGGTAAGCAGTGTGTCGAGCTATTCATTTTTATAATCTTCCCTTCTTGATACATTTTAATTATTTCTTGCTACTTAGTCCTGTCAAAGGAGGTGTTGATGCAAAGGAGTTATTCCACTTGTATATTATCTTATGGATTCAGGATAAGCGCCTTGCATTACTTGAGTCCTGCAAATTAGATAAGGTGCCTAGTATATTTGAAGCTTCTGTCACATTTTTTATCTTTTTTTTTCCTTTCTTTTTCTCCTAAAAGTATGTCCTGTTCATATTGCATTTTTTTTTCTATTGCTAAAGTAATTGTGAGAAGTTCACCTTAAATTTCATTTACATTATCTGTTCCTTTGGTGATTTATGGAGCACATAGCAACAAAAAAAGCCTAAAATTACTTGGTTAGTAGAAATTCATTGTTAGTGGATACTTATTGTCTGATGCCTATATATCTAAACCTATTGTACCACATCTGCAGTTCGCTATATTTGCAATTGTTGACTGTTTTCTTGGTTTATTTCATATTGCAATTGATAGAAACTAGTAAGAGTATTGGGGTTAATTTTGTTAGTATGCAGTGGGTGTGATTAAACATTAGTATTTTAGGTTTATGGTTGTATCTGGAATTCATATATACTTGGTTATCTAATTAAGGAATAGATTATTCCATTTCTCCAAATTGTACATGGTATCTGAGTTGTCATTTTAGAATTATGGTTTTAATAGTATTCTTCTAAGGCCGACAACCTCCCCTCATCCATTTCTCTCTCTTTGTGCTGATTGGGATCTCCCAATTCACCATGAACCCTATTTTTGCCTCACGCTGCATTGCCTTGAAATCTCCAGAAACTGACCCATGATCGCTTCTCTTTCACTGCCATTGCCAAAGTCAAAGCCTAAGCTTGCTTTATCCCCAAAGATATGCATTTCGTGTTTCCCTTGTAGATTTCAACAAAACCAATCAAGGTACAAGCTATACCTAACGAGATAGAAAAGAATCAACCTTCATCTTTGTCTATCAATCCCATGGATGTGGTTATTGTCCATCCTTGCTTGAGATTTCGGTTTGCAGTCAATATGGATGTGCCATTCTTGTGAATTTTGCCGCTGGATTGGCCGCTGAGAGATCCTCCTAGAGCAATTTGAATTCCTAGGACATCCCTCCCTCTAGCGATCTGATTCCTCGGCAATTTCAGTCGTGGAATGCATTGCAGTTGGAGTCAGCCCACTTTCAAGATGTCTTTGGAGGCGTGTTGATTCATTTGCATCTTTGATTCTCCTGTTAGCATTGCTGGGTAAGTTGTGATTCTCCTCGTGAGAAATTGCTACCATCGTTAAGAAGACATTCATTGACAGTACTTCCTCCCCTCCTTTGGCCTGACTGCAACCATTTCCTTGACCCTTTGCTAGTGATTCCTCCCAATTCAACATCTAGACACTGGAAGAACCAGTTGATACTGTTGCCCCCATGACAATTCCACCTTCTGAGCTCTCTCAACTGCTGGATTCATGTCAATCTTATCATTTCACCAATGGCTTCTCCTAGTCTCTACCCCAGTCAAGCAGTGACCGTGTCCATCATGTGGCTCTGCTAGGTTTTCCCACCGAATCATGCAACCTACATTGTTATCCATTGCATCTCTGTTGTGTTGCAACCATGCCACTACGGGTACTGCATCTAGTTACTTTTTGTGTCCACCGGCGCCTCAAGCGTGGTAATGTGGCAACTATCTCATGTGAGAGCAGCACTGCTACTTTAGCGACATGAAAGTTTCTTCCTCTATCCACAAATCTTGTGGCAATGCCTCATTCTTTAGCGGATGCTTCTCTTTCAGTTCTAATCTAGTAAAGCAGCAACGACCTTTTTGATTCTCGATTCAATTCATGTAGTAATTTCCTTTTGTTTCTTCTTTCCAGCAAAATCTTTATTTTTTTAGTGCTTCTTTCTTTTACTTTCCACACTCATCTTCAAGTAGTGTTTCACATTGTAAAAGGGAGTCTTAAACCTCCATCTTCCTTTTGTTTTGTTCTCTCTTACTCTAGGATATTCTATATTCCACTTTTATGTTCGTGTGCTACTGATGCTTGCATAGACCCTTAGGCCCCATTCAGTGTTTTCTTCTCCTTTCTTCAATCTACTGCATATTGTGCTGATGTGCCAGGGAAGAAGCCTACTTGTGAGATTTGTCACATAGGATCTCATTTTATTCTATCCTATTTACTTGCTGTATATGCACTATCCTATTCTCATGTTGCTAACATTTAACAAAGAGTCAAAATATGCTTTCTAGGGCTCTCGTTGAGTGATTTCCTCTTCTTCTACCTTCAATCTATTATATGTTGTTGAAGCAGGGAGTAGCCTGCTCGATTGATTGTCACTTAGGATCTCATTTTATTTCATCCTATTTGCATGCACACACATATGCATCACCTAAAAGCCAATGAAGATTGGAACTCAGAAAATATCCTATCCTTATGTTGCTTAAATCAATGCATCACCTACGCTCCAAGGCTCAACATCTAAGCTCTTTAATGCTTTTTATATTTTCTTTTAGCTATTGCATGTTGATATAATTTGTTGATTGTCTACTGGTCTGACAAGGATTTGTGCATGCATGCTCCAACTATCCCCGAAGCCTTATTGATCGAGATCAAAGTAATTACTGGCTATGCACTACATTAATTACATAAATTTTGTTTGCTTGTGTGTGAATATAATGTTATTATTATTATTCTTGTGTAATATATGTTTTACTTATGAGGGTTTCTCTAGTTCATGTAACAAATTAGACATTGATACTATCTATGCTCTAACTTAAAGGATAGGGTTAAAGTATTACATTTAATAGGTTATTATGTACATGGTTTAGTCTGACACTAGTATTTGAGGTTTTTGAATTATATCTAGAGTCCTATGTATAACCTGTTAATAATTCTTATTAAACCAATGGATTATTCTTGATCTCCAACTAGCTAAGCTGGGTGAAAATTATCTTTGACTTTGTTCATAACTACTGCTTTACCATAGGTGGGATTGGGATAGATGAACACCCTCGTATAACGAGTGAGATATGTAAAAGAAGAGGATAAGCAACAAAACAAGAAAAAAAGAAACTAAAAAGAACAAACTCCAACAAAGAGAGACATTCTATTTTGTGTTTAGGCAAGATTATTCACATTCACTTAGAAAAAGCTTCTGACAAAGTTTTGAGCAAACTTATATGGGAGAATTTCTAGAAAAGGAAGATATTACGTAGCATATATTGAAAAAAATAAGGATATGTATGATAATATAACAATAAAAGTGAAGATTTTAGACGGATTAACCAAAGCATTTCCTATAAAAATTGTATTATGTCAAAGATCAATTTTAAGTTCATATTTTTTACACTAGTTATGGATACAACTCGTTGGATTCATTCAAGACATTTTACTATGGTGCAGGTTATTTGCAGATGATATTGTTTTGGTTGATATGACACGTAAAGGAGTAAATGTTAAGTTTGAATCTTGGAGGGAGATATTAAAAGTTAAAGGTT
Organism: Curcuma longa; assembly: GCF_044706935.1. Classification (NCBI taxonomy): domain Eukaryota; kingdom Viridiplantae; phylum Streptophyta; class Magnoliopsida; order Zingiberales; family Zingiberaceae; genus Curcuma; species Curcuma longa. The sequence goes on along the minus strand of NW_027429724.1, from coordinate 97,933 downwards.
TTAGGTTTAGTATAATAAAGATAAAATGTATGAAATTTAAGTTATAGTAGTAGACATAATAAGACAATTGTTAAGAGATGACGAGTTCTTTACTGCTGAGAGTTTTAAGTACCGAGGATCATTTTTGCAAAAGGATAGAGGAGTTGATAGAGATGTTTTACATAAGATACAAATAGAATTATTAAAAAAGGTGTGTGTTCTTTGTAATTGTAAGGTACTTCTAAAGGTTAAAAAGAAGTTTTACAAAACGACGATTAGAACTGCTAATATTATATAAAGCTGAATGTTGAGTTATAAAGTGAGCGCACGAGCAAAAGATGTGAGTTGCATAGATGAAGATGTTACGGTGGATGTCTAGATGTACGAGGATAGACAGGATAAGAAATGAAAACTTTAGAAGGAAAGTGAGGGTTGCACCTATTGAGAAAAACTCTGAAAGACGCATTTAAGATGATATGAATATGTACTTATGCGACTAATAAATATCGCAATTAGGTGATGTGAGACCATGACAAATATGATTATATGAACATTGAAGAGGGAGAGAAAAGAGGACTTGATTAGCAACGATAAAATAAGATAAAATTTATTTAAATATAGATGAGGATATAGTAGTGGATCAAACCCAATGGTGTAGGAGGATCCATATAAGTAACCTCACTTAGTGGGATAAAGTATTGTTATTGTAATTTTCGTTAGAAGTGAACTACTACTTGTACCACTTTTAGAATAGTGGGAAAGTGATTAGAACAATCAGGATAAAGTATTGTTATTGTAATTTTCGTTAGAAGTGAACTACTACTTGTACCACTTTTAGAATAGTGGGAAAGTGATTAGAACAATCTAAGGTTTGAATCTAGAAGTTTTAATAGAGGAAGAGTAGATGAATCGAGTGCTTTAGAACTGAAATTTAAGTAGTAAGGTGAATAGAACGGTTATTTGACTTCAACCCATAAATATTTTGAAAAGGATGAAGAACAAAATAGAGTGGGGAGATTTGACACATCCATTGAGTTGATGAATTAGATGTATCTTGAAGAATGTGCCATGTGAAGGAGATCCACGACAGATGGTTATAAGTGGACTTGAGAGAGATTGGTAGGTTGGGGTGGTGTGGGGTGAGGCAGTGGGGGTTGTTTAACTTTTTGCATTGCATCTTTTTCAAACACATTATTAGTCATTGTTTGTAGGGGAATGGTAAATGCGGATGTTAGTCTGTCAAAAGACTTAATCCTTGTGAGAAAATAGACCAAGTGTTTTGTTAGCACAGTCATGAAAGTGATAAAGGGTTTAAAAGGATGAACAGCTAAAGAATGGGAACTTTGAAGAATCCAACTTTGGTAGATGCTAGGCGAAGGAATATAAAGGTCATTGTCATTGAATTTGCTCAAGTGTTGCAAGTCCCTCTGCTCCAGATAAGTTATAAATGGAATTGAGCGTAATTAGACCATCAAGGGTGATTGTCTGGACCAGTGTTACTCCTAACAGTCAGATAGTTTAAAGGATAAATGGCTAAAGCAAGTGAGGAGATTTAAATCATCCATGGAGTTTGTGACTGAACAGGATATGCCATGACTGCATTAGCAGGGAAGAATCTCATAAAAGGATGCTTGAGCTATTATAAGGAAATGTTGATATCTTGTAGTAGAGGAAAGATAAAGGTGATTGTCGTTGACCCATTTGTTGCGTTGGAAGCTGATACAAATGCCAACTTTGTAGGGGTTACTGCGAGTTGGATGCCATGCCATGTGAGTGAATAATGACCTTGCCTATCTTGAACAGATTAAAACATTTACATCCTGCATGTCGTGTCCATTTTGATTTTTGGATGCATCAAAGATTTGATTGGGTGACTAATTATGCATGTAGCCTAACATGTTCCCCTAACATGTTCCCTAGTAAAGCTAACTTAAAATTAGTGTTTGAATCATGGAAACCAAAGGAAGACAATGTAAACTAAAGATGAAATTTCTATGTTGTACAAAGTTGTTCATCTGTTTAGAAAGTTAATAAGGTTTGCTATGGGTGTTAACTGAAACAATTGGCCATGGCTCACAAAGTACTTGCATGTAGCAGATACTTTCTACTATGGATCAAAGAATCATAATGTAATAGATTCCTAATCTCCAATCTGTATTTGTTCATTTTCTGTTTAAAATTTTTTGTTTATTCATCTGATTGATTGCCAGGTAAAATGGTCTGGTGTTCGGACGCAGTATATGACCACTCCTTTTGTGGATGACATGTATGATCGATTGAAAGACACACTGATTGAGTATGATGTTATTGTCTGTCGCTGGCCAGAATATACTTTTGTTCTTGAAAATGTAGGTCTCACAATTTTTCAATTTTTAACTTGTGTTAATCTGAATTGCTACTTGAAAATTCTGTTGCAGTCTGACTTCTTTTGTCTCTCCAATTACAAAGGCTATTGCAGATATTGAGAAGGCAGTAATTGAAGCTTTGGAAAAACAGTATGCAGATGTTTTGGCTCCATTGAAGGAGAGTTTGACGCCTAAGAAATTTGGCCTGAAATATGTTCAGAAATTTGCTAAAAGAAATTCAGGCCTCCCATATTCTGTCCCTGATGACGTGAGTTCTCTTGAGACGCATCAAAAGTTCCTTAAAATAGTCTACTTTATAGAATGTTTTCTTATACATTACATTACAGTTAGGAATTCTGTTAAATACCATGAAAAGATTACTTGAAGTCTTGCGACCCAAGATAGAAATGCAGTTGAAATCTTGGGGTTCTTGTATACCTGATGGTGGGAATGCAGCTCCTGGTGAACGGCTTAGCGAAGTAACTGTGACGTTGAGAGCCAAGTTTAGAAATTATCAACAGGCAGTAGTAGAAAAACTTGTGGAGAATGTAAGCTCTCTCTCTCTCTCTCCCTTTTTATTTATGTACCATTTTTTTCATAATCATTGCGAGATGTTGGTGCTTAGAATTTATCTTTGCTGTGAAACTTGGACAAAATCATGTTACTACATTGTCTAAAATTTGCTTTAAGTTAAAATTGATGGTTGGAACCACTTGATAGAATTTACAGGGCTGGAGATTGTATCAACTAGGAAAAGCTTAATGAAATTCAATAATTAATAATCTTTAAGGCAGAACATCTGTGAAAGTGTTTCCAAACGCCAATAATACTTATACCCAAGAGAACCATTTCTTGTGGCTCAGGTAATTTTATTTTGTGAAATGGACTCGATAATATTTCATCTCTAGGTGACATCTAGGAATCATCTTTCTTTTTTAAAAAAGTAGGTCACGCATATTAGACCATTATCATTGTCTTTTGTTGTTCTCTGATTCTGAAATAATAGAGAACACCTTGTCTCCATTTATGTTACTTATTTGGTTGTTCAGACTCGAGCACAAAGCACCACAAAACTCAAGAAGATCATTCAAGATTCCAAAGATGCTGCAATGGAATCTGATATCCGTAGTAGAATGCAACCCTTGAGGGACCTTCTGATCCAGACTATTAATGATCTCCATAAAGTATTTGAGGTGCACGTTTTTGTAGCAGTGTGCCGAGGCTTTTGGAATAGGATGGGCCAGGTAAAATTTTATGCATCCCATTTTTTTATTTTTACTTTTGCTTACTGATTGGTAACTGTAAATATGCTATTCGAGGAACAGGACGTTCTCAAATTCCTGGAGAACCGAAGGGAAAATAGGGCATTATATAAAGGTGCACGAGTAACAATTGCAGTAAGTAACTTGGTTCTAAAAATTTTCAGCATCTTCATAATTAGCATCGCTGAGCATTAAAATTGTTCTCAAATTTTTACCTTATATGATTGTGATGATTCGACTTGTGCAGGTTCTGGACGATACATTTGCATCGCAGATGCAACAATTACTCGGCAATGTTCTCCAAGAGAAGGAATTGGAGCCTCCCAGATCCATTATGGAGGTGCGTTCCGTGCTTTGTAAGGATGCACCAGTTCAGAAGGATTCAAGCTTTTACTATTAGGCTGTATATATCCAGCAAGTATAGTGAGCAAGTCGTAACTTTTCCGAGTATTCTCAAGCAAATGTCAGCAGAAAAGCGTCAAGCTTTGAATAACTTAAAGATGTTGCAGCAGCAAGAGAGAAAAAGGATGCTTCACCTTACAGTTTTGAATGTTTATATTACATACATGCACAAACACATCAAGAAAGCTCCAAGAAGGCTATGATCTGCTTCCAATTCTGTATCAGGTTTCTTAGGGAGAAAAGAAACGAAGAGATTTTAGTAGGTTGTATCAGTAAGCAGCTACGTCGCCATGATAGTTTTCTAGTACTCTTAACAGTCCTACAATCTGCTCGAGTATTCCATCTTATTCATCAGTAATTATAGTGCATATTGTCGTCCATCCTTTATATAATTTGCTAAATGAAGATAGTGTTCATTTGCTTATTTGATGTTGTATTATTTTGCATACGAAAAGGCTGCTCTCTATTATATTAATCTGGAGATGTTTGATCTGATTTTATAGAAATTTTTTATCAATTATCAGGATAAATTTGGAAGTGCTGTATTACTGCATTGATAATTTCTATAGTTCTTTCCATCTCTATTATTCACTCTTGCAAAGACGCAACTATTTGAATTCAATTGAGAAAGGTTATCAAATTAGTATTTCTTTTAGAGAGTATTATGACATGGTGGAATATATAGTGATCCAAGTTTAATAGTTTTAGAATTTCATTAATATTAAAATATATACTTTTTACTTTTGTTATTAAAATATTTTTTAAATTAATAATTAATTTGAGTGATTTAGGTGGTAATTGAAAAAAATAAGATATATATATATATATTAATTTTTAAAAAGATATTTTAATTATAAAAATAAAAATATTGAGGTGCAATTTGCGATTAATAATAGGGCTGGAGTTTTGTGTAAACATAAACATTTGGGTGGGTTATTTGATAATTTGCCGAATTTATACGGGGCCTCCTTCTGGCAAGGCTGGATCGGAATATGGCAGTGAGGGTGCATCCGCCTTGCATTCGCTTCGCCTCGTCGCTCGTAAACTCGTCGAAATCGCAGGGAGTTGCGACGCCTATCCACGGCGGAGTAGGCGGAGGGATGTCCACCGCCGGATTCATGTCGTCGGCGCCGTCTCCGTATACCACTTTGAGCGCGCGCGCGAGCTGCGAGCGAGAGATCAAGAAGAGCAAGTTCATCGCCATCGCCACCCGCGTCTCCGACGACCGCTCCGCCCAATCCTTCCTTTCCGAGGTCCCCTTAACTCGATTCCCTGCTTCTGCTTATTTCCTTATTAGTATCTCTTTCATAGAGGCTTAATTTCATATTTGCCTGACGATTAGGGTTCGTTTATTTCTCTATGTTTTTGTGGTGAACTAGGCAATTATTATTTCTATTTTTGCCTTTTCCATTAATATGTCAAGAAAAATTCGACCTTTGCTGTGCTATCGTTTGGATGCAACCCTTCTCAATTGTAATATGTTCATCGGGAATTGAGTGAGAAAATTGGTAGGGAACATCATACTACATAATTGCGGAGTGGTGCTTATGTTCCATTGTTTTGTTGAGTAGGGCATGAAGAACGTAAATCGCGTAAATGATTGTGTTGTGATTTTCATTATCGACCGTCTGTCTTTATTTTTGGCCTTTTTTCAGTATTCATAAGTTATTACTATCAAAATAGGTTCGAGATCCAAGAGCTACACATAACTGCTGGGCGTACAAGGTGACTACTTCGCACCCGTTTTCTCCTAGTAAAGCTTTTATATTCTTAGTGACTTTCTTATTGAGTGGGCATGTAGTGTAGCTTGGAGACCAATATCGAAGCAATGATGATGGAGAGCCATCTGGAACAGCTGGAAAACCAATATATTCTGCCATAGAGTCCTCTGGGCTTGATAGGGTGATGGTGGTTGTTATTAGGTAATTTTTCTGTGAAGCTCACTTCAGATTCTAGCGATAAAAAGCTCTTTCCAGTACAAAGTTTGGCTGAATTGATTGATGGCACTGAAACTTTGACATTCGTTTGTAGTGTCAACAGAAAATGGGAGCTTTTTCATTGGATACCTAATTTTTCGATATGGACATTTAACTTTCAACCAAACATTTTACATAGTCTATCTCAGAGTATGTGTGGCTCTAACAATGTTTATTGAATTACTTCTAGACATTTTGGTGGTATAAAGTTGGGAACTGGAGGATTGGTTAGGGCCTATGGAGGAGTTGCTTCAGAGTGTCTCAAGGGTGCTGCAACATGTCTTGTGAAACCAAAAGTAGTTTCTATTACCTTATACTTCTTTTGATTTTTTTCTTTCTATTTGATTATTTTGTTGACAATATGTTTCCTACAATCAATGGAGAAATTATATTTTAACATCTTATATACAGAACCTTATACTCTGAACACGATTGTTGAACAAGTTGTTGCCTCTGTTCAGGCTCGAATTGGTATGGAGGTGCCGTTTGAATTGTTGGGAGCAGTGTACCATCAGGTTCTACCTGTTTCTTTATTCTGTTTAACAGTGAAATTTTTATTCTTAAATGTAAATATATGCATATTCTAACTATAGGAAAAGCAATGCAGATTTTGAAAGGGCTTATATCCTATTGTTGTAATACTTTGGTTTGATCTTACTCCTTTGTTGCAGTTTTCCTGAGTTGCAAGAACATAATCTAGGATTGCAGGATACATTAGGATGTAATTTTGAATTATTTGATGGAAATTCACATTAATTCGGTCCCATTGGCTCCATTAGCAGAGTGGTTGGGACAAAAATGTAGGATACATTTTACACCCCTCCCTGCCTTAGTTTTTTCTCACTTATCCAACAAAAAATACACTATATTTTTTTATTAGTTTATATCTAAATTTTTCATATGTTTACATTTATGTTGTCTCACTTTGACCTTACTTTGCCCCATAATGAGGTGGAATGCAATTAATGACCTCAAATAGTTAATGATTCAAGTCCATACTAGTTTAATAGCCTCAGATATTTGAGGATACTAATAATCTTACATAGAGCTCACTAGTGGGATAAAGTTCATGACCTCAAACAATTTAGGCATATAATTAGTTGTTTGTGTATGCTTGATGGTATTAAGCATGATCCCACTAATCTATTAAAGTTACCTAGTCTAAACGATAAGGTTTCTCACTTTTCTGCCAAGTGTTATAGACTTGTTGTTCTTGTGGCAGATTTATTCTGAATTTGCTCGACATGTAGCCATCTGGCAGGTGCTGCTTATCTCTTTTGAGAGAAAGAGAATCATAGAATTAATATTTTTTTTTACATTATCTGAGTAACATGGACTTAAACTTTACTATTCTAGGAGTCTCCATGAAGTCATAGGATGCAAAAATTTGCACTTCCATAAGTTTGATTTTCTGCAATCCTGCTCAAGAATTTGTGATACCAATAGAGAATTTCTGTATTCTAGTTATATTTTGATGGCCTGATAATTGTAAGAATCCTGTTTGCAAGAAACTGCCGAATGTACTTCTGAATGCACCATTTTAGACTCGGGTTACCATCCTTTTCTAGGTGAGGAGAGCTAATGCCTTTCAATTAAAGACTAGTATGTGGTCTTTAGATTAATGATTAGACTCTCAATGAGCACTAGAACTTTGAGAAGTTTTAGAATTAGATATCACAAATTGAAGTCTTCTAACTTGATTTTAATTGTCAAGGCAGTTAACAATTTGAAATGACTTAGTTCATATATGCCTAAAATTGTTTGAATAAATCACACTAGTTGAACTTCTTGTTTGAAATGGGCTAGGCATTCCTAGGGAATTTTTTGCTGCAATCTTTTTGCTGAAGGATGATAGGTACTTGCAATTACCATACTACCTTAGACCGCATCCACTTAATTAAGTATGTATCTAACATACTCACATATGTTTAAACATCAATACTTGTACCCATCTGTTTAACTAAACTGGATCTCAATGCGTAGCCAAACCTGCCATAATTAGGTTGGGTAGTTCATGGATACCCAATGATGGGTACTTGAATTTCTCACAACAATTAAATTATGGAATGAAATGACAAATAACAAATATAATAGAACATAAACACAACTAATGCTATCACCAAATACTAATTAAATAATCAAAATATCACAAATACAACTTTCAGAGCAAGAAATCACAAATATTATCTGCATTCCCTCTAAATAAACACCAATTTAACTAAAGGTGATCATTGAACGGTTTAGACTTAGCATATTCTAAAAGGTTTAAGCTTTTCTTTTCTTGTCGAGGCCTAACCCTGGCCCAAAATTATTTTGTCCTAGTAATGCAAGTAAGGAATGAAAGAAACATAAAATTTAAAATTTGAATTTGTAATTGTCCTATTTTAGATGTTGGTATTTTCTAATTTGATGGTAGTTAATGAGTATCTTTTTATTTGCTAAGGGTTTATTGAGATTATTATTATTCTTAATTAGTGGTGTTTAAAGAGTTGTCATCTCTATGTAATTATGAAACTTTTGATTGATAAAATTCTCTTTTAATTTTTTGCATTAGATTTCTATTTTGTAGCGGAGTTTTTTTTCTCTGTGTGAGATAGTTATCCTTTTCCTTCATTAATTTTGTTCCAAATTTTTGTCTGATACATAGTTTCGGTGTTGCATCAATCGGAATTTCTTTCTTGATTCAGCATTTGATACTTTGTCATCATTACACCGTCTATCAGCCTTCAGTACCGCCGACTTCTCCATCAAATTCCTTGACGCCCTACTATATAAAAAACCCAGAAAAATCGCTCATTCTCCATTTCCTCACTGCACACCTTCTCCTCTGCCGATGCCTTATGTTGCTGCAGAACCCAAGCTGTTTGGCCACCGCTCATATTCCCTAACTGCACAACATCCAAGCAGCACCACCATGAGTCTGTGCCACTCCATTGCATTCTACTTCCAAGAGTTATGTTGCACCTATGTGATCAACATACGATAGCTTATGTTGCTGCAGAACCCAAGCTGTTTAGCCACTGCTCACATTCCCCAACTGCACAACATCCAAGCAGTACCACCATGGGCCTGCACCACCACATTGCATTCTACTTCCTAGAGCTATTGTGGCACCTATGTGGTCGACCACTTCATCCTCACCGCACTGATCTGATTGCCTCACCCGCAATACTGCAATTTGTTCACACCCCTCGGAGACCCATGGACGGATACCCTGCTTGCCCGAACAAAACAACAGTGTTACCCTCATAATCGCTTCTTTGTGTTGTTGGTCTGTGCATGCCTGACTCCATTTGGCTCCCATGTAAGGGCCTTGTGTCGTCTGCACAAGGACTCAAGTAGAACTCGCCACTGCAGACTGAGCCTAGCGTTCACCTTCACCACTGTGTTAAGAACCAATAGATCCTCCTCTAGCAACTCCTCACCACTGCGATTCACCAAGAAATAGGTGATTCTCTCATTCACTCTATCATTGCCACTTGACCAGCAACGAACACTGCCAGCCCAACCTCCTGCTGTGCTCTGGATGCTGTAGGCCACAATGTCTCGTCTCCAATGATCTCTACTTGAGAATAGGTATCGAGTCCAATGGATTTCCTCCTTTGACCACCATCCATTCACTCCTAATCTGGCACTGCCATAGGCTTTCTAGCTGCCAGTGACAACTCCTTCAGCGCACAACACCCTCCCAAGCCTCACCCAACACTCCGTTTATTGATGTTCACAACCCAGCGGAAGGGATGCAACTTCCATAAGGGAGAAGAGGGGAAACTGGATCCCAAAACCTGTTCCAATTTGATTAATTTGGGATGTTATGAAAATAAAATAAAATAATAGTAACAAAAACCTATCAACAGCAGAGAAGGGAAAAGCAATCCATGCATATTAAAGACTTTAAACTGACCATATGGAGGATTAGCATGGACATCCTTATAATTTCTTTTCTTCTTGTTTGCCACATCACATGTAGTGTGGAGATTCAATTAGGCTATTTGTACATGGGTTTGCCTTTCCTTTGCTTCCTTCCTAAATTCTAACAGTTTGAGCTATTAGAGTAGTTATTTAGTGTTTGCAAACATATTTGGTCAATCAATTCCACACTAGATAGTTCCTTTTTTTTTCTTCTAGAAAATGGAGTTTTACTTGGATCATGCCATTGTGTAGCATGGTATTGCACCCTGCCGTTGCGACATTATTTTTCCTCTCGTCTCTCTCTAATCCTTCTCTTTGTTGATCGAATTGTCCGTTACAGCTGCAACATTTTCAAGCTGAGGACATCAAACAAGACTACGAAACTGGCAATGATGGCACAACCATGGTTACCTTCAAAGTAGAGTATGGCAACATCGACGCCTTAGAGGATGCAATCAATTCCACCTGCAGCAGGAAGATTCACTTCTACAAACAAACGTTAGCTTGAATCCCAACTAATTTGTGAAATATGGGTTCTCTTTTGGCATACACTCAGACGTTAATTCATCAAGCTGGGCTAAGTGCGATAAAGATTTTGCAGAAGGAAGACCGTAGTCTTTGTTAGAAGAGTAAAATTTTTTGTTTCCTTACTGTTGATGGATGGGTCTGAAGTCAAACGAGGGTTACAAAGATCATAAAATCATATGAAACTTTATGTATGAAGTATAATTATTTATGCATATTCTTTATGTTGCTTTTCACTCCTTGTTATGCATGAAGCATAATTATTTGGATGGTTGCTTGGCACGGTCCGCAAGCTCAGATGTTTTTATAATCTAAGTATTTTATTTTTTCAATTCGATTAATTCTGAGATGGAGATATTTGATTGGGGATTATTATTGATAATTTTAATTATTTATCAAAATTATCATAATCTTGTTTGATTCATATTATATCGATTTTCAAGTAATATAGTATCACCGCCACATCAATAAATTATAATATAATGAAAATGTGATTATCTTGACAGTCTAATGTATTTTATGATTTTGAAAGTTAATTTTTTTTTTTATGATTATTTTTTGATTTTAAAATTAAATTAATTAAAATGTATTGAAGAGTTAATTAATTAAATAAATTTTAATTTAAAAGATAATTTATTTTAAATTTTAAAAAAATTAATGAATTATATTTATTAATTTAATAAATTATTTTATTAAATTTAATAAATTATTTTATTAAAATATATATAAATTTATTTTAAAATTTAAACAAATTTAATAAATTATATTTATTAATTTATTAATTTATTTTATTAATATATATATATTTATTTTAAATTTTAAAAAATAAAATTAATGAATATTTATTAATTTAATAAATTATTTTATTAAAATATTTAAATTTATTTTAAATTTAAAATATTATAAATTTATTTTATTTATTTTTTTAAATAAATTATATTTATTTCATTAATATTGTTAATATTATCATCATTATTAATTTAATTTTAATTTATTTTAAAAATAAATTAAATAAAATATTAAATTGATTATATTTTATTTTCTTCACATAAATAAGTTGAACCAAATAACATTAAATTATCTTTTATATCCATAATCTTGATTATGTAATTATTTGGTAATCATATAATTAAGATTTAAGATAAATTTAAAAGCATATATGATTGATTTGATTTTATAAAAAAATTTCATCAATTATTAGAATCAATTTAAAAATACATGCGGCTTCGTGTCCAATCATCATTCAATGACTGTACCATTGAGCATTCAATCGTCACTGTGCCATTGTCTGGGGCTTTAAATATCATGCCCTCTTCTGGCGAAGCCAGATAATATCCTCTTACGTCGTGACTAATTGTAGTTTCTCAATTTACTTCCTCACATATGGTCGGGGTAGATGCCCTTGAGATATGGATTCCACCTTTTTACATAAGAAAATAAAAGGGGCTTTAAAATGGGTAAAAGTCGAATTTCGATGAAGCTGAAGTAATATTTTTTTTGTAGTAATCAATTATAACTTTTTGATTTACTTTCTCATAAATAATCTTAAAATTAATCATGTGAAATTGTTGAGACGAGTGGATTTTATCTTGTTGTTGAAGAAGAAGGAGGAGGAGGAGGAGGAGGAGGAGGAGGAGGGGCTTTTAGATGCTTTACCGTTTGTTGTTTCAATCTCATTTATAATAAATATTAAAAATTTAACAAATATGAGCTAAAAAAAAAAAAAGGAGAGGAGTTCTGAAGCATTAAGAACATTATAATAAGATTCTATTTTTTTTATAAACTAATTTAGAGATACAAGAGCTAATTTTATTTTATATTCATTCAAAAAGTAAATGAAGTCATTGAGTGGAGCTAATTTTTTATTCTGCCAAGAATAAAAAAAATGTGATCATTTAGTTAAAGTTGGTCATGTAACAATTTTAATCAAAATTGCTAAATTTTAAAATAATAATGTAATAATTTTAAATAAAACTACTAACTGATCATTTTTTATTGATAGGCCATTTGAAAGCATAAATAAAGGACATTTATCTTTTCAAAAGATTTTTTTAATATTTTGATAATTTTGAATTGTTTAGTCACTACAAGAGTAACTCCAATAGTCTTTTGTAATGTTATTTAGGTTTATTTTTTAGAAAATAATTATTTAATAATTTAGCCAAAATTATTATACAGGATTGTCAAAATTATCATAGTTTTTTATTTCTATTTTATATCACTTTTATTCTTTATTATTTTTTTACAAAAACCTAATATTAAGATTTACTTTTAATAATTTTAAAATTTATTATTTTAAAAAAATCTATATTTAAATTTATAATTTCTTTAGAAAATTATAAATTACCTATTAACTTCTAAAAATTTATATCATTTTCTTCGTATTACTTATTTATTAAATTTTTTACATTTTATAATATTATTTTTATATTTTATAATCATTTTTGAAATTTTATATCTTAAAAAATTTATAAAATTCATATAATGATTTTTTAAATACATTATTTCTATATATCTTTAAAATTTATAACTTATATAATAATTATGTCACTCTATTTAGACCTACAAACTAGATGCCTTAAACCGATGCAATGCTAAAGGAGAGTGAATAATTTCATTCGTCGATTAAGTTGCACAGCGAAAACTTTAAATGAAATCGACAACACAAATACAATATTAAGATTTTACTTGATTTACAGCCTCCCAAAATTACTATTCCAAGGTCTAGTCCTAACACTTTACCGCTATTAAATCTTTTACTTCTGGTAGAAAAATCTTTTACAATCCTTGTTCTTACAAATAATATAATAAAAATGCAAAGGCAAATATAATGAAAGTAAACTACTTTATAAAAAAAACTTACTTTTATCGTTTTCTTATTTCTTTGGATTGCTTCTTGTTGGTTTAGAAATGCAATAATACTCTTTTCCAAACCTTCAAAAATCGATGACAAAAATCTTTTCAAAATCCTTCTTTTATAACCTTTAGGTTAAAATTGATTTTCGTTTATTAGTCGATTGTTCACTACTATCAGTCGATTACTCTACTGAATTCGACCGTTGTACTTGTAAAATGGTTCTTACCAATTTTGATTTGACCATAAACACTCAACTATTACTGTTCATTAGTTGATTAATGCCCAAAAAGTCGAGTGTTGCAACCAACTTAGAAAATTTTTATTTGCTACTACAATGCTATCAGTCAACTGCTCAAACTCATTAATCAATTGATGAGCAACTAGTCAAGTTTTGAACTTTCTATTCACTCGAATAGTGATATTAGTCGACTGATCAACTCAATTAATAGGGATCAATTGAGTGGATCAATCAATTCCCTAACTTTCTGTTTGCTGTAGTAACAATCGACTATTACTGTAGTAGAAACAGTCGAGTCGATTAAAGGAACTCCTATTAATATTATGTTTGTTATAATAACAATCGATTGTCACTATTCATCAATCGTCTATTACTATAGCAGAATTATTATAGCGATATTACTGTAGCATAGTTAATGTTCATAGTTGATTGATACACGGTTCATAATGTTGAAAACTCTTTAAACCTCAATTTCTATCAATTCAATTGATACATCTGTTTCAACTTTACTTTAAATTTTAACCTTTGATTTAGGCCTCGGACTAAAGTCCAAGTAATATAATTAGTTTTAACCTTGCCTAATATTTTATGAACTTCAACCTACCAGGATTTGTTTGCCCAACATTTGATCAACTTTGACCTACTGAGATTTCTCATTGTCTAGCATCCAATCAACCTTGACCTGTCAAACTCGTTACTTGACATTCAGTTAACCTTGATTTGATCAGAAATTTATTATTGTTTAGTATCTGACCAATCTTGATCTATCAAGCTTCCTGACTCGCGTTCTAACATCTAATCCTCCATGACTTATTAGGATTTCCCTCATTGTTAAATATCTGATCAATTTTGACTCATTTAGATTTTATCCTTATTTTAACTCTCTATTGAATTTTAAATCTAAATAGATTAACTATGGATTTTTTCTTTTGTTAATTCCCTGTTAAATTTCAGATTGTCAAATCAATTATAATTCATTTAGATTTTTTCATCGTCAAATATTCATTTAATCTTAGCCTACTTAAATTCTCACTTAATCAACTAATATATTGATAAATATCAAAATTTAATTCAGTCCATTCGAATGTGACCAACTCGAATTAAATTTATTTAATTTTAATGCGAAGTAATTGCATTAATAATGATATCTTTTATAATAATAATATTTTAAAAAATATAAAATACTATGAATGATGTAATAATAATAATAATAATAATATCTTGTGAGATACGAACTGCAGTCACCTCTGTCGGATCTGATTCAAATCCAATTAAGGTGCCAACTAGCTGCTCCGTAGCTACTTCCCGTCGCAGCTTTCCGCGTGGACCGTCGTAGCCGCCGTGGGCTCCACCACACGTACGGACGCAGAAAAAAAAAAGACAGTCCACAGTCTTTTGCGCACGTTATTGTACGCTGCACAACCATGGCGATTGGTGTCCCTCGATTTAATTCCCTCCCGCCACTCCGCACGCAAACTCCATCCACCCCCTTTCATCTCCCCTCTCGCGGGCCCCACCGCACGCCATCTTCACCCGCGTATGACATGTACCTACTATTGCCATTGGTGCGGACTAACGCACGCACGCACGGAAGTGGAGAGCGATGATGGAGTATAGGAGATGGAAGTCTTACCATAAAAAGCCTCAATCCACCTCTGCTTCTTCTCCTCCTGCGCGGTCATCTTTCTCTTTCTCTCTCTCTTTATCTTTCTCTTGTGTTCGGAAACCTGGATTCTTCTTTGCTAAAAAGGGTAATAGAGATAGATTTGGTGTTGGATTCTATCTGAGGCGGCAAGGTCGGGTGTTTGCAGGGCGAGCTAGCGATCGATCATGGTGCGGGAGAAGATACAGATACGGAAGATCGACAACACGGCGGCGCGGCAGGTGACGTTCTCCAAGCGGCGGCGGGGGCTGTTCAAGAAGGCGGCGGAGCTCTCGGTGCTCTGCGACGCCGACGTGGCGCTCATCGTCTTCTCCTCCACGGGCAAACTCTTCGAGTTCTGCAGCTCCAGGTCGGTAATTAGTTAATTATTTCCAACAGCTTCGTCTAGATCTACTTCAAATCCCACTACTTTATCTGGAAAAGATCTAAGCTGAGCTGTACTGTAGATTCGGTCGTTCCATCTTTGGCAAAAACCTAAATATTTGCGTATCCATTTCTTTTTGTTGTTGTTATTTTGGGATAATTTGTAGTTCATTTGTTTGTTGGAGATCAAACAGAGTCTGATTAATTCACTATTGCAATAATGTTTAAAGAAATAAACAACGGTATTAATTTCTCACATTTTATGTTAAATAAATAAATTTATGCTTGTTTTATACACAAATTCTCTCGGCTATCCTTAAACATGATCAGTCTTTAAAATATTTAATTATAAGATCCAGTTATTCTACTCTAAACTTTTATGTTAATGAAATGACACATGATAATCACACAAAAGTACTAGAAGTTGCTATCATAATCTCATCGATTTCTTGTTCAATCGTCTAACTAAATCATCACTTAGGGCTAGCTGTAAGGTTTCTTGCCCAAGTTTTGCATTGGTTTATTAATTTTTTGCGACGATAATTCAAATCTAAAGTTAATAAGCACAATTTCAGCATTTGGTTGAGTGAAATATCACTTTTAAAACATAAAGTTTATCTGTAATTAATAATAAACAAATGCTGCTAAATAACTTTAAGTGACAAAATTGTGATAAAGTGAGGATACTATAAAATAGATTTCTATGAATGACAACTAATTTTTCACTAATGTCACATCTAATGACATCTAATAAACTATTTTTAACCACATAGTTACTTATGTCAACAAATCTAATGTTACATCATCATCTTGTTTCCCTCTTATGATCAAAATTATGTTTATAGCTGATATATATCATTATAAACAAAATTCCCAATATGCTTAATTCATCATTAAACTAACTTTTGCTCTTGGCCAAAACTTCAACTTTTGATTTATAGCCTCAAATTAAATAGGATATTCTATAAGTGTGTGCTTGTGATAACATTTTTTTCTTCACTTTTTCATGCATCTACTTTTCCTATATAAACTTTTCGATTCTTTAAAATAAACAGACCCTTAAGGACAGTTGCAAATGAGAAAAAAGGATTAAGAAAATGTAATTCTCAATTAATTTTCTTATCCTTAATCGCGCTAACATGTTCAAATGTTAGTGAAAGAACTATTTTATTGAACTGATTTTGGGTTTGTTGCTAATTAAATTTATCTTTACTTTTTATATTTTAACAAATCTATCACACACTTTCAAGATTATCAATCTATCATAGACTACAAGAATTTGTGATAATTAATCTATATATTAATCGCTAATTCTCCATCCGTGTCTATTAAACTATTAAATTGATAAAATGTCAAATTGCCATATATATCATCAACTTATACATTTCAGCTGGCCTCTTCGATTAAAAAGATTATTAATTATATGTTTTATCCAAAAACAATCTAATGGGCATATGTTTATCTTGGCTCCTTTGAGCATTGATCTTGCAAAATAGAAAAACTCTCTTTAGTTTATCCATGCTCCCGAACCTAATTAATTGCAATGGTCTTATTGTTGCATCTATCACGGAGCCTCTAGTAGCCCACCTTCTATTATCCTACATTGCTTGATGTGTTCTTTACTAAGTACGAGAGTGATAACACCACCTCCACATCAAGTGTTGTCAATCGTGTCAACTTTGTAGCTTGTTGATCATCGTTCACCTCTTGAGAAGTGCTCAGAACCACTGCCAAAAGAGATAGTGTGGTATAGGGTTGGCCAAGCTAAGTGCTAGACTTGCTCCATCATTGGCAGTTCCAACGAGCCGATGTAATGGTGTTAATGGATCATCCTCGGGCCAACTATGACAAATGTCAATTTAAACTATGTTAAGCATGACTTGAATTAGTCAAGTGTAGCCCATAACAAGCTTGGAGTCTCATTGGGCCTTTTTAAAATATTTAATCTTTAAATTATTGTAAATTACTAAAAATAGTAAAATAATTATTTAAAAATAAAAAAATGTTATATTCTAATATATTTTTATCAATAAGTAATTTAATATTTTTTTTATATAAAACAAACTATAAAGCATGGATTTTCATTGTCTAAGAGTAATAATTGGACATTTTGATCTTGTTTATGGCAATTAGGTTAGTGGCTTTAGGTTTGATGGTGAATAGGTCGAGTAAGAGGCAGATGATGATTAGTTTGGCACCACACTCGTGTACTTATCCATGTTCATGATTGTTAGTGATGACAAGAAGAGTTTGCAATTAAAATGAGAATGTTCATATCTTTGGGTTTGAAACCAACTTTAGTGATAAGGTCATTAATTAATGGAAGAGAAGACGATGAACTTGACCATGCCATTGACAACCACTACAGAGGCAACGTCAAAGTTGTGGTCGTTGGCCAACAAGAGGGAGGTCAATTCATCGAGGTTGAAGCACTTGAGGATTCTTGATTCGAGTGGTGGGTGTTCTCAAGCATGGTGAAGGGGGGCATGATAATTCTACCAGTAAAGGTCCATTGCGTCCTACCAAAAAATTGACAAGCATTATTCAAAGGATTAGGCATGAAATAACAATGGTGTTTTAGTTTTAGCGATCAAAGGAGATGGTATTAGGGGGAGTTTTGGGTAACTTATGAATAAATTTTTGATTAATATAATTATTTAATCAATGATTTGGTATCTAACATGGATAAGTTGATGATGTGCAATTTAACATGTTATCGAATCGATGGTGGATGAATGGAAAACAAAAATTAGAGGATGATAGATTTGTTATAAATTCTCATATTATGTCACGGATCGATATGACATTTTTAAAAAAATACACAATAGATCATATTTTAGAAGCTTATGATAATTCTAAAAGAACATGATATATAGATTTAATTATCATTCTAACTTAACAAATATTAAATGCCTCATTATTATTATTAAAAATCATTTTTGTCATTTTCAAAATATCAACTATTATTTAATTATTTATGGCTAATCACTTTTTATTTTAAATATTTGATTTAATTTTTTTATCATTATTTTAATAAAATCTATCAACTATATATACTTACAAATTTTCTTTGAAATTTTCTTATACATTACAAACAAGTCTCACCCAACTTAAACAAAAAAATAAAATAAAATAAAATTTTAAATAAAAATGAACTAATTGAATTTAAATCCATCAAAATTTAAACATAGGAAACAAATAGATACGCGAGAAGATCCTTGAATAGACTAGGGTTTTATATAGTATCAAGACATATTGTTTAGTATAGATACTTGAATAGACTGTATGACCATTCTATAGATGTTTGATGATGAATGTTTGCATTTACTTGGCTTGATATCAGACGACTAAGTGAGTTTGAGGTCATCATTTTTTTTAGTTAGCACCAAGTATCCAGTCCTTCGGGCCGACTAATCCTGGGGGTGACCGAACTAGGTCGATCATCATGTTCATAGGTTTGATTGCTTCCTAATTAGGTGACACTTGATTGTTTCAACTCTATTCAAACTTATGTATAAGGTTGGACATGTTGATCAACTCCAAGTATGGATACTCTTAGCTAGTCCTCATGTTGGCTTTAATATTTGATAGTTTTCTCGATTAATTCTAGCAAATTCATGTTACAAACCTTCTTTTTCGAAAAGGCTACATCTCATTTTATCAACTAATTATCAATCTCTTTGATAACTTTTATACAGTGGAACTTAAGCACTTGCGGAATTTACTTGATCGACCCGTCTAGTGTAACCAACTCAATTGCACCAAAGAAACACTAGACAATGATTTGGATTATCACACGACATCATCAACAAGCGGATGATTATAATAACAACAGTAACATAATGTACAAACTAGTTAAACTACATTAAAATCTATAACAAAATATCTCTTAAAATATAAAGTATAAAATAACAATTCATAGTAAACCAATGAAAAAAAGAGCATCACACTAAATTTTAATCCCAATGGTAGTGATGTCTCATAGCAATACAAATAGTCGTTCAGCTTATACTCGCTTCGGGTTAATTAGGTAACAAATGAAGAAAGGTGAATGTAATGCATTGTCTCCCAAATCTATCTGTCAATACATAAATATAAAATTGAACATCGCGAATCCCTAATCCACTTATATAAACACATGCTCAAACACAAAGTTATGTGGATCACATAAATTAACTCAAAGATTGCATTGCTTAAAGTCAAAATTCTATGGTCTCTCATAAAATTCAACAAGACTAATGTTCACGAACTTGTAGTATCTCTAATCATACAATCTTCTATTAGCTAACATTTAACCATTACAGATGATAAACCAGTGACATTGCTGATGATATGCCATAAGGTACTAGCAAATTCCATAACCACCATGAACTCCACTACCTCTTAAGTCAAATGATTTCCAATTAAGCTTAGACAACCTTAATTATCATGTACTTGACAACTTTTTTGAAGTTATGTGATATGTTGATTAGGTATTAGAGGCCCGACATACACTTTTTGATGTCTGAACACGTGCAAGAACCAATCGATAACATACATATAGTTCTGATCTCTATGCATAACCACAAATACACCCTCATTATTATACCAACATAATTGCTTATTCTCTACCTCTAAAACTTCGAAGGATCATCCTAACATCAAAGTTCAATAATGGCGCATTGGCTCAACATTTAGGACATATCATCGCGTGATTATGAACAAGTCCACCAATTGTCTTGGTGTACTTAGGCAATTGCTATTTCATATCCCTTATACATATCACCCAAGCTCTATTTAGGAGTGAAGTTCTTCATTGATCAATCATGATAACATGAGTGTCAACAAAACAATGTAACCAAACACATAATTCTTAACATGCCAAACTCAAGGATAAACTTTAACCTATAGTGTTTGGGTGTACACCATCTGCATGGTTAAAAAGAAGCACACAACTCGCCTACCATTTCGCTCCTTACATATCAACACCAGACCTCCCCCTCTAATTCTTTTGCCGCATGACAAGTACAAAGTGCACAAACACGGTTATAACACTTCATATAGTTATATTAGGAATGCTTTTCCCCAAGTGACTCAAAATCAATGTGACACACAATACACCATCACACTTCCCTATCAGATAGCATCCTTGTTTCGAAAGGGTGTTTCAAAAGGGAGAACAAATTGCATTTTTATAAGTGCCTTTTGATTTATTAGATACTCAGTCTCAAGTTTTGTAAGATCCTAGCCCAATTTTTGCCACCTTTCCAGCCCCAGAGAGTATGACAGCTGAAGCCAGAGCCGGCTCAAGGCATAGGCCATTAAGGCCTATGCCTAGGGCCCCAATTTTATTGGGGCCCATTATTATTAAAAAAAATTATTTTAATAAAATTTTTTTAATATCAATTGAACAGTGAGTTCGTTTCGTGAGACCGCGGTGCTTCGATTTCTGCAAGACCACATCACGCCTGCATGGCTATGCATGAGAATTTGATGCTGCTTCGTGCATTTGATGCATTGCTCATACCTGCACGCCTGCATGTATGAAAAGTTGTTGCACGCATAAGAATTAATGCATGACTAAATTGATATTTGATGCATAATTATAAAAATAACGATAAAATTAATTAATTTTATATTAATTATAATCATTCTATTATTATAAAAATATAAAATTTTATTTATATGTCAATACAAGCAATTTCCTTTTCTTTCGTCTCATTTTATATCTTCATTCTCTTAAAAGCTAACAAATCAATACTGTATGCTCTTTAATTTTCTTTCTTCATCGGCGATTTTCTAAAAGACATCTTTCTCCTCAAGGCTCAGTCCTCCTTCACACGGTAAATGATTGCAAATGAAATGAATATAGAATCAAAATTTCGTGGAAAATGTGTAATTAGAAGAAATAAACGATTTGATGAAAATACAAGTAATGAGGTGAAACTTTCACTTGAAGAATCTTTTAAAATTAATTATTTTAATTATATTATTAATCATACTATTTATTCACTTCAAAGTAGGTTTGAACAATTTAAAATATATGAAGATAATTTTAATCTTTTATATGATGTAGAAAACTTAAAATTACTTGATGATAATGTTTTAAAAATAAAATATTTAAATCTTGAAAATTTTTTAATACATAACATGTTATTTGATATTGATGGTTTAGATTTATTTTTATAATTAAAAGTTTTAAAAAAATAATAAATCTAGAATTAAAAATCGCAATTGAGGTATTGAACCTTATAAAAAAAATAAATTATTTTCCTAATGCATGGATAACTTATAGAATATTATTAACTATACCTGTCAGTGTAGCTTTAACATAAAAAAAAAATTAAAACTAAAATTAATAAATTTTTATTTACCTTTAACAATGTCTCAAGAAAGATTAAATAATCTAGTAATTTTATCAATTGAAAAAAATTTATTAACAAAACTTAAATATAAAAATTTAACTAATAATTTTACATCTCAAAAAACTAAAAAACTAAATTTTATACAAAAATTTATTTTTAAATTAATAGCTAGAAAATTAAATTTTATATAAAAATCTATTTTTAAATTAATACTTTATTTTTTAAAAAAAATTAAATCCGTCATCCCAAATCCGAATGAAAAAGGATGAGAAAAAATTTTATTTTTTTAAAAAATGTATTAAAGGTCTAAAAAAATTTTTTGCCTAGGGCCTCATGAAACCTTGAGACGGCCTGAAGCCGAGCTAGCATTTTGACCTTCAAAGATGAAGAGCAAGCCGAGCTGCAAGGTTTTCATTCTGGAAGATGATTGAGCAACGAGAATTCCCTATCGGGTTAAACCAGCCATAAACAATAGTATTAAAGATTTTTAGTGAATTCCCTATGTGCCAAGTTCTGGAAAAGGATTTAAGGATTGTAGTCCAACCAGGCAAGGCTGCTGCACAATAGAAGAAGAGATGCTCTGACGATTAGTGATGGTGTTTCTTTTCCGTTTGTTAGAGATTGTAGCAATGTGATTTGAGGCGGTCATGGCCCTAGGCATTCTCATCGAACCATATAAATATGCTTCTTCATTTCTTGTTGTGATTTTGTTTTTACTATTCCATTTCTCCCCTTGTTCTGTGTGTTCTTTCGTTAATTCTTAAAAAGTGCGGATACATAGCAAAATTTTCAATTCCTAAAGATGAAATGTATACTTTTTTCACACTTTCGTCTAACAGTTATAATTCCTTATTGATTTTGAAGCATGAAGCAAATCCTTGAGAAGCATAGCGCACACTCGAAGAACCTTGAGAAGCAAGATCAACCCTCCCTCGACTTAAATGTAAGCAAACTAATTATTCCACAATTGTAAGAATCAAAACATCGTCAATTGGAGGAACCATAAATTTCAGACATCCGCCTAATAAACTATACAAATGGAATGTGATTTCAATTTCATAACTACTTACTAGAGACTCAATTCCAATCGCCAATCAATCAACATTGTTTTTGCCTCTTTGCTCAGTTGGACAACAACAAGGCAAGTCTGAAAAAACAAGTTACAGAAGCAAGCCTCCAACTAAGGTTCTCTTTCTATATTATGCAAGATTTGTTGTATTTATTCATTTATTTTGACCTTTTCTTCCCTTAACTATGTTAATTATGCATAAGAGTAGGCAGATGAGAGGTGAGGCACTTGAAAGTCTAACTGTAGAGGAGCTACAGCAGTTGGAGAAAAAACTTGAAGCTGGATTAAGCCGCGTGTTAGGCAGAAAGGTAGAGTACTAATTCTGCTGAAGATGTCAGTTTAGTATGTAATTTTTCTTTATTTCATTAATGTTATTTCTCAGGATGCACACTTCACTGAGCAAATTAACACTCTTCAGGAGAAGGTAATAGATATATTATCATTGCAACTTGCAATATTGATTGTCACTGCAAATGATTATTATTAGTTCATCCATTTATGAATTTCTGAATTGTTGTTGAGATTCACTGACCTTTTCTGCTCACATTGATGGTGAAGTTATAATCAGTTGTTCAGGTAGCTCACGAGGAGGAACTAGACATTTGTTGCGAGATCACTGGAAATAAGGACTCGTATTTATGTTAGGCTCAAAGTGATCTCGATGTTTTGAGTTGTTATATTGAGTAACACAGAAAAATAAGTGAAGTCATTGTGCGAAACACTGACCTCATAATCTGTGTGTGCAGGCACTGAGATTGGCAAAGGAGAACTTGAAGCTTAGAGAAAATGTAGGTGGCCCTTATTTCTCCACTGTTGCTTCAATTCCCTTCAAGTGATTGAATTTGGAATTGCAGGTTTTAGAGATTACTGGCATGGGAAAGGAGCAAGCAGTGGGAGATAGAGAGAATGTGGCTAATGAAGATGGACAGACCTCCGAATCAGTGACTAATGCATCTTCGCACTCGGGAGGAGGTCCGCCAGAATGCGATGATAGTTCAGACACATCTCTCAAACTTGGGTAGATATGATACTAAACCAAAGCACTTCATTCATAGTTGCTCCAAACTAACTGATATTCTGTTACTGCGTGTGTTGTTGTGGCATGTATAGGCTGCCTTACTGCTAGTCGGAAGAAAGCTTATGAGCAGCCGTGGATGGAAGAGCAGGGCCATCTTATTTTGGATAGTAACGAATGCAGTAAGGAGCATACTGTAACTGTAAAATAATGCAGACACTTCAGAGGTGAAGTAACTCGTGCACATGTTCGTTGAACTTTTGAACTCATGATCATGCCTGTCTTTATGATGTGTCACTGACAGATTTGATCTTGGAGGATGAAAATATGAATGTATTTGTATTTATGAGAGTGTCATCACTGTTGTTTGAGCTTGTCTATGGATCCTGTTGTTCAGTTTCTGAGAATACTGATTTAAACTAGAGAGTTCGGGGAGTTTGAGTTGAGCAAACATCAAGCACCTAAACCATCAGTTAATATTGAAGTAACTTTGAATTAGAAACTAAATCTTCTGATAAGGCACTGCAACTTAAGTCACTGCAAAGCTTGGTCCACCTGAAAAGGTCTGAATCACAAACTATAGAGAAGTTAAAATCTGCTTTGTCGACATTAGAACACACTCCTGACAATCGATGCTTTAATTCTGTCCAACTTTTTTAAAGTTGGGACACTTTAAGCACTCTTGGTAGTATTTCATTGTATTAGAAGGCTTGAAGCTTCTGCCTTTTGAAGAGGGGACCAGGAAGTTGATAAAAGAAATGGTTTGGCTTTCAAGTGTTCTCTAATTTATTTACATAGTAAACAAAAACAAAGATCTGCAGCGCCCCACAATCATCTATTCCTTGGTTCCCCCTACTTGGCTAGCATTTTTTTACTTTCAGCTTTTGTTCTTGACAGTAATGAGTTTTCAGATTTCACAGGTCGATTTGTGATCCTGTTATCATTGATAGATGGCAATGAGCTTGCGATCATAGCGCGACTAATGCTCGGAGAGTGCACATCATTCATCTCGACACAATTCAGAGAAGAACAAAAGCTATACATGTTTTGCATACAGGCCATTTTCTTTGCAAGAGAAACCATAGGTACAAACTCAACTTTATGAACATAGTTAAAACTCACTGATCATTTTTGAACCACCCTCTATGCACACCCAATATGGTCATGCATTGAGAAACCGAAATAACGACCCGCCGAAATATCACAAAATACAAAAGCTTATTGGAAACCAAATTCATAATTCTTATTGTAGTTACATGAGCAAACCTTGGCTTTTGTGGTCCTGCATTGTTGTATGAGCTGAGGAAGATTTATGGGGCAAAGATGTATCTGAATCTGAACTCATATGGAAGAACTTGAATCGGCTGTGGAAACGAACTTCTTCTGGCCGCTTCGAGGCACTTTACTGCTTCACTCCTCAACTCATTTGGCAATTGCAGGCAGATCCAATCCATTAGTGACTCTATGTCTTTCGCAAAGTCACATAGATACCAGTCAAGAAGCTTAGGAATTGCCAGTTTGTTTGGTGTGGATATACCGACGGCTGCTTGTAGGTAATCCCTTTTGGCCTTCTCCAACTCTTTCTCTATTTGAGCTCCTGTGTACACTCTTACCTGAAAAGGGATAAATCTCTTAACCTTCTTTGTAACCATTTGTGCAAATTTTGCTATTCCAGTACAGTATGATTTCAAAAACCTGTTTCTGTACACTTACAGCGGGAGATGACCAACTTCCACATGAAAGTGCATAAGTAACCAAGGGCTCAGGCCATTCCAAGCCAAAGACGCCGCCGCACATTGCGATGCTATCACTTTTAGATCCCTTGGGTGCTACCTTCAAGCATTTGAGGAGTATATTTCAGCAAAAGGAACCTCACTCCACAAGAATTAGTAACTAATTACCTACATGTTTTGACTGATAAGGCAGCCTCAATATGAAATGTTCAATTGTCATTGCACTGACCAAGTGACCACCCACATTGATCATAGCCTGGAGACAATATGAAGATGCACAACTTTTCAGCAAGGAAAAGATTTATAACTCAACTGCTCGTTGCGTTCGATAAAGAAGAAGTTATACGAAAAATGGGGAACATTATACCTTCACCATCAGAGCAACAATCATTTCAGGACTAGCTGGAATGCCATGCTCCAGAAATGCCTGGAATTACATGAAAACAAACAAGAGCTGTAAGTAGATCACAAGAAAGATAGTAGTTCTGGATTGCTTGGTTCTCGTTCGATAGATCCAAGTTATGCGACTGCTTGAGTTTACATTGTAACAAAAATGAAACAATAGAAAAGTGTACTAGAACTAGGAGTTGTGATGATTTAAATTGCTTCAAAGATAAACTAGATTCTTATCCTTACATTCATCATGCATGAGTTGTAAATGTTAATCCAAAACGCGATCTTCTGATGATGTGTGAGACCGGTTAAATCCACTGATGCAAGTTCCCTCAGCAAACGTCTGCAGTTCAAGGATGGGAAACAATTGCCAGAAGTCCCGGGCAGTACAATAACGAGAAACAAAGTTACAAACACAAAGCTCACTTTAGTCTCCAGCTACGAAATGAACAACCCGTAAGGAGGTTCGGAAAATTTGAGCTCGGTTCAACTGTTCGGAAATATTTATAAGGACCGATGTCCCTTTTCCCAAATTCTTCACATATACCATAAGGGTCTAGACAGTCTGTTTCTTCCGAATTACTACAAGAAGCTGATACTGTAAATGCCTCTAGTAGCTCTTTCTTATTCCTCGGGGAGCTACTTCGCGAAGAGATGCTAATCAGGCACTTCAAGATGTCTTCAGATAGTTTATTTGGGCCACTTGCTTCAGGTAAATTTGCTTCATTTGGATCATTATACTCATTCAATTTTGCTTCATTTGAAGAGTTCAGGAAGTTCTTTCCAATTCTTTCACTATCCATTGAATCGAACCGTGGCTGAAGTGAAGTAACAAAGAACTTAAATTACACATACATAAGCTAAAATAAAACTTTCAAAAGCAAGGATTTGACAAAGCTATCTATCACCTTTGCATCAGCCTGCTTGTTTCCATTCGCAACTAGTCTCATCTTTGAAACTCTCTTAACAGGAGATTGCTTACCATTGCTATGAAAATTTGTGTTCATCTGATTCTCTTTTCCATTCTGGTTTCCAGCAATGGCCAAAGATGGGCTCATCTTCTTTGGTGGAAGTTTACCATTGACAAGACGATTACCGCAAGCCACATTTCGGTCTACATTTGAAGAATCTGACTGTTTCGCGGCCACCGGATCTTCTGAACATGCTGAATCTGAAGTTTTTGAGTTTTCAGAAAGGGAGCAAATATCAGATCCCAATTCCTTGCTTCTTTTGCAAGATGAGATGTATATAGCTTCCTGGTAGAGGCCTTGCCGAAAAGTGATTACTTGTTCTTCAAGACGAACCACCTCTTCCTCCAAAACAGCTACTTCAGCCAGAAGTTCCAGTGTCTTGTGACAAAAGCAAAGAATTTGAAACCAGCGTCAAATCTTCTGTGCATTGTAAATCTAAAAAATAAATGTTTATGATGAGAAAATCTACGAGAGTTGAAGATGAAAGATTACTACATGCGAAGGCAGATAAGGTGGGAGGCGAGGAAGAGCACCCAGAGGCCTGGTGAAAGCCCTCTCCAGAGCTCTGTGAATGTTCTCTTCATTCCTCAACTTCTTCTTCAGCTTATCCACCTGAAAACGCGATCAATTTAACGAAATCGAATCACGAACAAGTGAAGCAAAGAATGGCAGGAGCAGCAGATTCTTTGATAAGGGATGATACATCTTGCTGCAGAGCAATCTTCCTCTGCCGTCTAGATTGGCATTTGCCATGGCCGTTCTCGATGACGGTCGATCGATTCGCCTGCATGTCAGTCTTCTCCTTGTCGAATCCCTTCACGGAGCAAGATTCATAAGAACAAAATTACACTTGTTGGCAAACAATTCAACGCAAGAAATAGGCATCCATTTGAAGTACGAGCCTTTCTTTTTCCGTTTTTACCAAGGAAATCTGCGAGCCCATTCCTAATTCTGATCGAGGACCGCCATTTCTCCTCAAATTGGTGGAAGAAAGAAACCATGGATTTCAAAAGATTTATAGAGATAATCAAAAGCTAACCTCGAAAACACAATCCAGCTCGAATCCGTATGCATCGACATCTAAAAGAAAGGATTCATCTTTCGTTTCAGGGAAAAAAAGATTCACTAGCCTAGAGAGAACCAGAGAGGCTCTCGTTCGCAGTAAAGCAGCCAACTTTCCGAGGCAAAGAGCAAGGCGTTTGGATAAAACAGCGAATGGAGCTTACTTTATCGCGCCTCGGCTTCGGGGAAGCTTTTATGGCCTGCGATGGCGCCCACGCCTTGGAATTCATCGCACCCAACTCCGCCTCTCTTTCTCCCTCCTCTCGGCTGCTCGTATGGCGACAATGCTCACTGCGAACAGAGAAGGCGCAATAAACTACAGGAAACCGAGGCATTTCCAAAAGGGGGAGCATTAAACAATGTTTGGACCTGGAGATTGAGGTCATTTGCGTAAGGGTGCGGCAATGCCCAACCGGGCGAGGGAAAGGCAGCAGGAACAGTGGCCTGAGATTCCATTAGAAGAAACTGCGAGTGTGAGGAAGTTGGAGAAGGCGATGAAGCGAGGGAGCGGCCTCACTTAAAGCTAAGTGGCGTCTTCTTTTGAGCTCTAAAGAAGATGGTGGGCTTCGTGAGGAAACGGGAGATGGTTCGCTCTCTGTCTCTTGTGGGTCAAGGTAAGTTCTTTAGCTCACAGCGACGCAGAGGACCGCGAGGATCAACCATGGACGACAATAAACACACAAAATTCACGTAAAGATGAATCTATATCACGAGGAACTGCAAATGCAAGGTGCTGCACCAAGCGAAGAGGCCAGGAAGGTGGCCGCAGGCCTGCAGTGACAGTCTTCATTTGAAAATTTTACATGGATGATGATGAATTCCCATACGATGAATGTCTCATCAGCCATTCCCCCAAAACTAAAACACTGAAGCACACTTAAATCCTTCTCCCACAACAACACCACCACCAATGGATCCACACTTACCAATTGGTTGCGATGTAAATCGATGGGACTTGTTGGCTCTCAAAGCATGCATTATACCCCCACCATTCAAGTCACTTTGGCTGCATGCACATGCCAATCAGAAGCCCCCACAAGCTTTGCTAAAGGCTGCAAAGGGCCTTTTGAGTGATGATGTGCCATGGAGTTGAGGATGTTTACAATCGAAACAAACAATCTTTCGAGCTTAAGCTTGTTCTTGTCAGCTCATCCTAGATTTGCCAAACGAAGTTATGAAAGATTTGACAAATGCAACTTCTCCTCTGTTTGGCATGCCATTTTTCACATTCTTGCCCGAGAACATCAACACATGGTGCTGCCATGTACAACCAAGCCATGCAGCTTCTCTCGTAATATAGAATGTTTAATTCCCAGTGGACAAACCAAAACCGCATTAGTAAAGTTGCTGATCGTCCTGACCTAAACGACAAGGCTTGAGGACCTCCATGAGAATTCT
The DNA here is from genome assembly GCF_044706935.1 of Curcuma longa. NCBI lineage: Eukaryota > Viridiplantae > Streptophyta > Magnoliopsida > Zingiberales > Zingiberaceae > Curcuma > Curcuma longa. The sequence goes on along the minus strand of NW_027429724.1, from coordinate 68,426 downwards.
TTTTGGCAGAAGGAAAAAGAGAGAGTTGTGGTGCACATTAAATAATGTAGTTGTATTATACTTAGAATTGGAAGGTGGTGTCTCTTTCTAGCCAAAGGAAGACAGCCTCATTGTTCATCATAAACACAGATGGGAAGCTTGAAGAATTGAAATCTTTTGCACAAGAGGTAGCTGCTACATGCCAAGAGGTCCCCTGCAATGGATGGACCACCAAATTGATTGGTGTGCTTCTTTTTTTTTCCTTATTTATATATACGGCTAGGGTCGATTTTTCCCTACTGATGAACTAATTCTCCAATGGAACTGAAGCTATATCAGCCCTCAAATTTGTTCAGTAAACCAGAAGAGTTGGCAAGAAATTGTATGTTACGATATTTATTCATTTTGGGTGTTCCGGTCTGGGTCTGAATACGAGAGTTGACAAAAGAGTCTGGGTCTGGGTCTGGATCAAATCCTTGATAGATCATGTACAGTTGACTTTTATAATAAATCGGTAATATTTCTGTAATGGAGAGTCGGCTAAAAGAGTCAACAACTTTTAGAAGACTCACTAAAAAGTTAGAAGGGAGTCATGGCGCATTTTGAAGTTGCCCCTCCAATCAGTTCAAATCAGAATATGTATGGGGGTGTTTGGTTGGGGGTTAAGAAAATGAACAGAGAATATGAGAATATTTACCGCCACATAGCAAATGAGTTATAGTAAAGATTTTTCTATGTATTTTTTCTTTCTTTTTAAAACTAAGTCAAGAAATCTAATTAAAATTAAATTATTTAATTCAATAAATTTTAATTTAAATATTTATAAATTAAAAAATAATTTATTTTAAATTTAAAAAAATTAATAAATTATATTTATTAATTTAATGAATTATTTTATTAAAATAATTATTTTAATAAATTATTTTATTAAAAATATATTTTTTAAATTAAAAAAAATAAAATTAACAAATTATATTTATTAATTTAATAAATTATTTTATTAAAATAATTATTTTTAATAAATTATTTTATTAAAATAAAATTATCATATTATCTTTATTAATTTAATAAATTATTTTATTAAAATAATCATTTTAATAAATTATTTTATTAAAATAAATATAAATTTATTTTAAATTTAAAAATATAAAATTAAGAAATTAATTTATTAATTTAATGTCAAATTATACATTTACTGGTTAACAAATGTGACTTTTTCTTTAACTCATAAGAGATTTTCTTTCTTAAAAGAAGTTTTGACAGTCATGTGACTTTTTCTTTAACCTTTTTTCTCAAATTTTAACAGCCATAACCTTTCGGAAGGATCGAGTCCCTTAGATACTTAATTATGACTTTAAATACGTAACCAATAATTATCTCTTTGCCTCATATCATATAGTCATATGTATAAGTGTATGTAACTGGTACAATTTTTCATGATTGATACAGTATATAATATATAATTGTATTGATAGCTTAACTGTTTAATTGACACAATATTGAGTCTTCCTTGAATAAAATATTTTTGAATTTGGCTAAGCTTTTTTCAAAAGTTAATTTTGAGTCTTTTCTTACCTTGAATTTTTATTATAGAGACAATCTGACTTCTTTATGTAACAAAATTAAGTTATAAAAAGATGATCTAATTTTTTTCTACAATGGATCTGAATCATAAAGAGATGATATGATATAACTTTTTTCTATAACGGATTTGAGTCATGGGGAAATCATCCAACTTCTTTCTGCAACGAATTTGAGTCATAGGGAGACGATTCGACTTCTTTCTGTAACGGATCTGAATCATGGGGAGAGAGGATCCAATTTCTTTCTGCTTTAAATACTATAATGTATAATATTCTTTGACCAAATCAAAATTTATCTTTACAGAATCATTAGGTATTCACTTTTATGCTATTCGAGATCAAATCAAAAATAATAGGGGGAAAAAACAAAAAAAAATCTAATTTGTCTTATATGTGTCCTTTATTTTATCCACGCACTCCTAGCACAGGTTAGAGGTGCATGCCTTTCCTACCTAATAATAGGTACTTTTTAACTATGGTACCAAAAAGCTTTTTTTTTCTCTCTGAGTGTTACGATTTGAAAACTATATACATAATAAAATTTTCGACTATAATCATATTATAATGTTAATATCTTTGAGCCAATTAAATACATAATAAGTAACATTACAAATTAGTGCATCAATCTAATATCTCACTTATTTATCTAAGTGTCTTAGTATACAATTGGAGTCTAACATCCTAAATTTGCTAGGTGATCATTCCAATTTAAGCATCATCTAAATAATAACAATAATGTGAAATGTAATTACATAAGTTGATCATGTATGAGCCAACATGTATATGGGCATAAAATCAATTGTAGTTCCTAAAACCTAAGTGTGCATAATGCACATCCCAAGCTCACACCTTAATGTGCTAAATTTAGCTTTAGGAAGAGGTTTAATGAATATGTTGAGATTCGAGAAGACGTTTAGTGAATATATTAATAAGAAGATTTAGTGAATTTTAATAATTTTGATAACATAACTAAGTATTGTATCTTCTCTTGCCGTATGATTTCTAATGAAGATATTTTACCTCTATATGTTTAGTCATAGAGTGATGCATGAGTCCCCACGGACTGGCTTAGATGGTTCCTATATGCGTGAGAATTGTTATAATAAGATCTAGGAGTCGATCCTTGAATTTATCTCCTTTCTATATCACTTGGAACAGTACTGGAGGGGGCCTTGATGTAAGGGTATCACCTTTTGCCACAATAGAGTGATGCATGAGATTCTTAGTTAAGCCAACACATTTTTATTATTTAGTTTAACATTTTCAAATGTCTATCATCAATGACAATTGTATGACTCATCCTCCCATGACCATGTACTCAATTTTGATGGAGAATAGTGGAATATAATATTGTTATTGGCTACTCCAACTCGCAAAGTAGAAATAAAAAATTGGCATCCTCTACTAGTACTCGTCCTATCAATTTGCACCCTGTATAATTTGAATTGGAGTGACCTATTAGGTTGAATGAGCCAATCTTTGGATACCAAACCCCACACTAAGAGTGCCTTTGAGAAAATTCAAGATCCTCTTAATCACTATTAAAGAACACTCTTTAGGGCATGATTAGTACCTAACACATTCCTATAGTAAACAGAATATTGAGTATATGAAATATGTGTCACCCATTATTAATGTTATAATAAAAAAAATCATGAGAGCAATCCTGGTATATATGTAATCATTTTGGTAGTTGTTATACCATACTTGATAGGCAATATCATACTTGAATTCTTGCTTAACTAGATCTAGGAGGCTTTCGTTTAAAGGTAGAGCTGATTACACGAACAACACCTGTCACGCCCCGGGGGTGTCATTTCCCGCACATCGGGAGGTACCCCTTCGGTGACAATAAAATAAAAGAGACATAAAGAACCATTTAAACAGATCAACTATATATACATCATAATCTTCATAGACAATAAAACTATACAAATAAATCGACATGTGAAACAAACGTAAATACAGCAAAACAAAAATAAAACAAATCAGAAATCCACACGTCAAGATCTCTGAGCAACTCTAAAGAAAGTTGAATCAAATATAGTATCAAAAGTGTGTCTGCGTCTGCAAAATTGGAGGCCAAAGAATGCAGACAGTTAGTCAATGGCTAAATGGATAATCAGAAAAGATGTGCATAAATTTAATCTTATTTAAGAAGCCAAACAAATAGAGTAGATCACAATTTCTTATTTTAACTTTAAGTTCTTCTTAGAGTTCTTCGTTTATACATAATATATATATGAATCATTATCTTCAGTTATCATTATCTGGAATCAGGTAATATTTTCATATATGAATTTGGTATCTCAACTTAATTATCATTTATTATCATCAATTCTGATAACTTCTCAATTCTTGTTATTTAGTCAAAAGATATATAAATCATCAACAATATAATCATGGGTAAATATCATAATCCTGTGGGTATCAACATGTATATCTGTATCAATGATATAAATCAACTAAAAAGTGAACTACTAGAGCCAATATCATCAGAGTGTAATAATGTCATACATATAGGCTAACAGCCTCCTCAGAGTATACCGTCGCATACGTTATCTAACGTACGGGCTAAAAGCCCTCACCGGTGAAAGACATGATAAACACTGACCGCGGGCCACCACGCTACCACAACAACATGTGGGCGGTCAGGTGCTCTAGACCGAGGGTTACATCACACCACCACTACTCAAGTATACGATCTAGTATCTGGTATAAAGCTCTGGTATAAAACTAGGCTCCTAGTTATCACTTTTTAATATTTTCTATTCTTATCTTTATATTTTTTTTATCACAATTGTTACTTTCTCAATTAGTAACTTCTCGATTAGTCTGAACGACTAACTCGAGTCAACTTTTAATATAAATTTTATTCATTAATTAAGGTATCATTGTAAGATTTGCAAGTAAAGGGCAAGTATCAATAAGATGCAATATCAACAATATAGAATATAAAAGATCAAACAATTTAAAGACAGGTATCAACAGAATAATAAGTCAGAACATCCATTTAATTTTTAAAACACCTTTTTCCCATCTTAATCCCCAAATGAACCCATGTGTGAACAGAAAATAAATCAATTATTTATCCTCCAATGATTTAATTATTTTAACCCTATTTCACTATTTTAAATATCATTTTAATCCCTTTTCTTTTGAAAAATAGTTATATAAGTATACATAATCCATTTAATATATTTGTTCATGCACAAGGAAATATAGGAGTCAAAGACAGAATGTACCCACGTTTTATGTATATCAAAAGCTTCGAGTGTCAGCAGATCACCGTGCTCCACTCGAACCAGTATCTACACATAATATCAAAAACAACTCAAATAATTAAAATATTATCCAATAAGAATAATAACAACAAATCTGAACATTATCTAACATTATCTACAACGTCGATGGATCATTATTTTTGATCTTGCTATCTTATACCATCTAATATTCCTACATGAGTCCTCCATTCCAATCTCAATAACCATCCTAATTACAAACCGATTAACAAAAAGTATACCTCCTACGGATGATTGTGGTTGCCGAAAAAGAGGGTAGCAATGTGCCCTAGGAGAGGGCAGTAACTAGGGTTTTTTTCTCTTCGCTGGCAACTTCAATAAGCTCCGACAATGACCTCAACCAACTGCGACAAACATTGCAGCGACATCGGACAAGGGTATACGAGCATAAAGGGTTTCCTTCTCTTGTTGTTGGGAGAGGACAACAGCCAGGGTTGCTTTTCCCCCCTTTATGTTGACGGCTTCTACTAGCTTCAACGAGCTCAGACGAACTTTGGCAGTTGCTGCCAAGAAGAAGAGACAGTAAGGGAGAAGAAAGGCGGCTGTTGGCTGGGAATAAAATAACAAAATACTGCTCTTGCTCTTTGATGGAGAAGAGGAAGGAGGAGGAGTGGGTTGTTGTTGCTGGAGAAAAAGGAGGAGAAAACAAGGGCTCTTGTGATTGCGATGAAGAAGGGGAGAGGGTTGCTGCTTTCCTTTTTCTTTTCTGCCGTTGGAGAAGAGAAGAAGAAGGAGAGAAGCAATGGAGGAGAAGAAAGAAAGAAAGAAGAAAAGAAAATGGAGAAGGGGTGGGCGGCGAATGGCGAGGTGGTGTTGGTGTTGAAAATCACAACACTCCTGATCCTGTACTATAGAAAATGGAGAAGGGGTGGGTGAGGTGGTGTTTATTTCATATTGTATTATAGTTTTATTGATTCTGTACGTGTTATTCACAGTATTAATCGAATTGTGAATAACCATTGGCGAGGGGATTCATGACATATACAAGCACTCCTGATCCCACCAAAGAGTTGTGGTGGAATGAATTTAAGGTAAACTATCCACTTTATTTTATATATGATATTACTGCTAAATATATAATAAATTATTTATTTTTCCTTTCAGCGGGTGTTCACTTGGACCCTAACGATGAAATGGAAATTAGAAGAATTTTTAAGAAAAAAATATGGTGATCACATCCGTCATGTGCTTAATCATGCTAAAACAAGGGGAAAAACCATCATGCATTACTGAGGAGAATTGGGTTAGGATCTGTCAGTTTTGGGAAACTGAAGAGAGCAGAAGGAGGAGTCACCAGAATAAGCTTAATCAAGCTTATAATTCTGGTGACTTATTTGCGACATATGCGGACGGCTCAATCAATATTGATGAGCATACACGCAAATTGATAATTTTTCAACTACTTCAATTTTAATTTATTTCAACTTATTTTATTATTTCTAACTATGATTTTTTAGGCTAAGAAAATGGTGCGAGAGTCATATTTTATAGATACTTTTACTCGCACATTTCAAAAAAAAGACAAAAGTTGGAGCGGGGACAAAGCTAAAGTAATTAAGGTTTAGATGTGTATCTAAATATTTTTATATGTGTTTCTCAAATATTACAACATATTAATATTTCTTTTGATAATACAGGAAAAATATGATGAGCTCGAGCTAGCACAACAAAATTCAAGTACTAGCTCTGAAAATGATGGATCTAAGCTTTCTGTTGGGAATGATCTGAGTCTATGGCTGGAGGCCAGTGGAGGATCCAAAGGTGGTGAAAGAATATTGGGTATGAGTTCTTTGAATAGAACCCATAAAGTTGTTGGTACATCTTCTACCACCTCTCCAGCTGTAACGACACAAATCCATAATTTGACTAAAAAGGTTAGCCACTTAAAAGGTTTGTTAATGCAACGAGATCAAGAAATGAGGCAAAGAGATTAGGAAATTAATGAATTGCGTCGACAACAAAACCTGATCATGCAACATCTTTAGTTACATTCCGCTCCTCGTGATGATGACACGATGATGGTGGTGGTTCCTCATGAGTTTTTTTATGTATGAATTTTTTTTACAATCAGTATTTTTAATATTTATCATTTTATTAGATTTTAAGTTATTAATTTATACATTTTTTATTAATATTGTTAATTTTTTTAAAACAGGATTTGTGAAACAAAATCAGAAGAAGAGGTAAGTCTTTACATATTTAGTTTATAAGTTTTAGTTTTAATTTTCAAAATGATACTTTTTCTTTCTTTATTTTTTATGCAGGACAAGAAAAGATATTGACGGAGAAGGAAGCAGAGTATCCGAAGAGCAAAAACGAAGACGATGATTTTATTGTATCTTTTTCTTGTCCTTACACTTCTTTATATTACTTGTATTGTATGGATATGGATTTATATGACTGGATGTAGTGGATTGATTGTATCACGTTGATATTGATTCGGTATCATGCATTTAGTAGATTTGTTGTATGGATATGTTATATGTAAAATTTTGATATAGATTGTGTAATTGTGATTATGATATATATAAGATTTGATTTGCATTGGATGAATGTGGCATAATGAATGTGGAATGATTAGTATTTATTTAGTATGTTTAATTTGATAGGTTATATGTATAATTTGAATCGATCCGATCGGATCGATATTTTGTATCTACAGGATAATTCATAAAAAAAAATTAATTTTGTGACGAAAATGAGTCGTCAATTGACGAAATTTTGTAACAAATCCAATTTCATCACCAATCTATCGTAACTTACTGTTTATCGATATTTTATGAAAAAATTGATTTTCATCGCAAAGTTCATTGTCGATTGGCGACGAAACAATTTTCGTTTTTCGTCGCCAATCGACGACGAAAGACAATTTCAACGACAAATTTCCCAACAAAAAATTATTTTCGTCACTAAAATTTGCGATAAAACATAGAAATTTTGTCGCAAATATTGGCGATGACTTTATAGCAACGAAATTTTTTCGTTGCAAATCTTTTTACGATGATTTTTTTAAATTTATCGTAAAATTTATCACTAAATCAACTTTTTTTTATATATGAATTGAATATTTTTATTTAATCTTTGTGACTTGATTTGAATGAGCGGGAGATACATGCAATTGGATGACAACTGCACCTTGTAGTTGCATAAAAACTTCCCATTAGTGAAAGCCGTTTTGTTTTTAACATTATATATATGTTCAAGGAGAAAAAAGAAAAACATGGATAAAGAGGAATTTGGCTAGCTCGTCACTATAAGGAGCTATTCATTGTCATCGTCCTTTAGACAACAGACACAAACTACAAAACATCAATCGATAGGGAGTTTATCTTTTTCATTTTGAAATCTAGAGAGCAACTGTTGATGCATTAATTACAATAGCAACGACATAGGAAATATCTCAAGCTTATCCCATGGCTGAGAAAAAGAGTTAGATTAATTTTGAACTATTGAACCTCTTAGACACTAATCTTTTTCCTTCTTAAACTTAACTATATATTGCTAGAATTTGACAAGGGAATTAACAGCACCTCGGCCTATTCGGTCGGCCTCATTCTCTACTAGAATAAATTAAGCTCTTTAAAGGCATATATAAATAACTTCTACAACCTACAAGTCTTGATTTCTCGGCTTCATTTTAGTTTCTTTTGATTTGAAACCCATTGTAAACTCGTTTCTAATTCTACCAAGCAAGCCCTATCAACAGTTGTTACAATCTAATTAACCATAACAATCTGAAATAAAGACCTGATGTTTATAGCTGTTCTATAGTTTTAAAATAAGGAGTAGCTAGGAAACATTGAAGACTGGAGTTTGAGCAACCTTTGACTGAGCCAACAGTTTGAACACACATATATAATACATTGTTCTTTGTCATCTTTTTCCTTGAAAAAAGAAATATATATATTTTTTAATGTGAAGGTCTGTACATGTTGAGATCTAGACAGGGAAGAGGATGTGCAGTAGGTGTTCAAATTAATTAAAGGCATGTGATTAAGTTGTGATAGATGCTATTAATTAATTAATCAATAAAAAATGTCAGTGTTATGCAGACATCCATCTTCTTTTTTCTATTTATTATATAATTGATTCTTCACTAACTAACACTCAACCTTTTAATTACTTCAAAGAATTTTTTCCCTACATCTTGAGAAATGAGACCCTACACCAACCTGCAGCCTAATGATGTTATATATACATATAGCTTAATGAGTTTATAATATGTATAAGAATCATTAAGATTAATTAGTAGATTAATTAACATATTGGAGCAGCTGCAGATGTGCAAGGGCTCTTTCATGGCATAAGAAAATCATAGATATAATTTAACCTGAGAAAGGCGCAAGGGATGAAAAAGGAAATTATATGGTTCATGTCATTTTACATAATCTTGTCATCAAGTTACTTCTTGATCTCAAACTAAGTTTAATCAATTAAATTAGTCATATCAGTTTGATTTTAATAATTAATTCTATCACAACTGGGTTTGATTCATCAATGCTCTTAGAGTTTTTAATAACTCTTAAAATGTTAAAAAAGTAATAATATATCTATAGATGTAGTTTCAGTTCAATGTACTGCCCAACACAAGGAATCATAATAATGAACTTTATGATATTTAAGGGGAAAAGGACCATTTAGTTACTGTATGATTATGTGATAACATGGAGATGATCAGCAAAAGTGCTGTGCAGTGAGAAGGGTAGTGAAAAGGTGTGTGGAAAACTTTCCCTGGGCATGCAAATGATGCATGGCAGTGGCAGTGGCAGTGGAAGGCCTTAAATTCTTTGCTCTTGAACAACAGTACTGCATGTGTTTGTGTGAGGGCTGAGGATTCACCTGTGAGACTCATGCATGCAATGCTTGCATGCTCAAAACTTTTCTTTTCTTTGTTTGACATGCATGCTTTGCACATGCAGATGTTGGGTGCTTGTCACTACTGTTTATGTTTAGATGTGTTTTAATTTGTCGACTAATCAATAGGAATCAATGAACTAAGCAAGCATGACTGATCTGCCGTATAATTTTGATAGGAAAAGTTAGAGCTTTAGTTGTTTTGAGCATATTTAATCAAACAGTATTCAGTTAATTATATAAAGATTAGGACAAATAAGTCATACTGAGTATCCTTCTTGAATTTATAATTAAGTTTGCTTAATTTGTCTAGCCCACTTGAATTAAGGGTTCACGGAGCTAATCTTTTTCTATTGTTATTGCAACACATTCTCTCCATTTTATCAGTTGTCTTCATCCTCCTCAAGCTCTCTTTCGCGGCATGTCATTTGCGTGGTTTATGACCTATTCGTAGCCAAATTTGACAATGAAGTAGTTCGCCGGAGAAGCAAAGATCAAGTTTGTTAGCAACTTTACAATCCACATGCAACCTATAGCTAGCGGTCTTGTGATGACCAAGGCAACCATAACATAACTTTTTATTTTAAATTGCAGCATTTTTAATTAAGATCATCACAAAAGAGCAATTTAGGATGGTATTTTGAGAACCCAAGAACAACAACCTAAGTCGTATGTTGGCTTCGACAACCGACTCACAACACACGTGTTGATCTACTCGTGAAAGGAATGTAGGGTCTCTTAAGGTGATTCGATGTGATTTGAGACATGAACAAGCTAAGTGGAGGTTTTTTGTGCATGATCAAACATACAACAACCAAAAATGGAAAATCATTTATCGATTGTAGCTTGATCATGAAATAGGAAGTAGATTAAAAATTATAGTGTATGTATTTGCTTATTTCTATAAATTAATTTAATGCATGATTGTTAGAAAGTAAATAATAATATAATTATGTCTTTATTAGGAAAATATTAGGTATAAATTCTTTGAGATTTAAATTACATCTTTGTTAGAAGAAAATTTATTATAATCTCATAGTTACTTCTATTGGTTGATAATATCCTTTAACTTGCTTGTCCTCCTTATGTTCTAGTAGTCATCTCCTCATTGATACTTTGTTAGAAAGTATTGAATAACTCAAAACTTAATTAAGGAACATAAGGAATCCTAAGGTACTCCCTACAAAGAAATTTATAATATCATGGAAACCGTAGATGACAAATCAATATAAATGTCTATGTTAAAGCAATCACATATAGATGAATAATACGAGAGAGCTTTGGTTTGGTACACATAGGAATATTCGCATCCCTTAATTGAATTAATAAGGAAAGGACTATACCTCTTGTGTATAAAGTTTCAGGTATATGATTTATAAAAAATTATGAGATTATTTATGCTAAATTAAGAATATAATAAATATTGAAAATTATAGAGCACTTGACTCCGTATACAAAAAGGACCCTTGAGTCTTTTTGCATGTTCATAGGCTTCAACCAAATTGACATGATTTTTTTTTGCACTGGTGGATTGTAATTTGTTCATCCTATTTTTATATGAAATATCATTTTCGGATGGAATATATAGGTCATTCATCCTAGTCATGTATGTATATATGCATATACATGATATATTTTATTACGAGTGAATTGTAGATCATTCACTCTTATATATGATGCATCATTCTCGGTGGGTTGCGAGGTCGCTCACTCTTATCTTACAATTATTTATGATGTGTTTTCATATCAATTGGATTGCGGGTTGTTCACTTTTACTTATACAACACATTCCTGATGGGTGGTGATCTGGTCTGAGATCAAGGGATGGAATGACTCAACAAAGTAACCACGATCAAGTACTTTCAACTGACTGAATATCAGTTAGGTCAATCTTCATTCAAATCTATCTCTGGCAGGTCAGGCTTCCTTCAAGTTGGTCTCTTGCGGGTCGGGCTTCAATAGACTGACTTCTTTTAGGTTGGCTTTCAGAACACTGAGTAGCAAGAAGGTCCTTTGAACAAAGGTTTGAAAAGACTCCAGAAAGAGGTTAAAAGGGGGACTAAGATGAACTTTGGCAAAGTCCTTCCAATGCTTAAGTCAGACTTTGGAGAAAAGATAGAGAGAACAAATAGAGAAAAATAAAGAGAATACAGAGTTATGAATTGATTATTTTGGTGCTGTAACTGGTTACCTTTAAATAGAAAGTGAAAGGATGATCATGATTCCCCAAAAGGCACACATCTTCCTTTCATTGTCGAGAGACACCTTTCTTAGTGATCAACGCTTCAACAACCGTGTCCCTTGGCAATAGGTGCTTCAGCAAAGACCGAGTCAAATTGTCAAATCGAATCAGAGTTTCTATTTGGGTGGACCAAACTTGAATACTACTCGACAAAATTGACTTGAGATCTTCTATCAAGAGCCGACTTAACTTGAAGTCGGTTTGATCAGACTCCGAGCTCGACTTAAGTTTGTTTGATCGGCCCCGAGCTCAACTTAAGTTTGTTTGAGCTCCGGCTTTGAATTTATAATTTCTAGTTCAATTTGACTTTTGACTTGACTATGTCATGTGGTGCTTAATTTTCTTATCATATCAAGTGGATTGTGGGCAGTTCACCCACTTAATAAATTATATTGAGTTTTTTCAAATATAGTAAGATTATAATGTGTGTAATGTTGAAAAAAAAGAAACTAATAAAAATTGATGAAATTAATTAAGAAATGAATAATAATCACTTAATAAATTATTGATTTTGATACAACAATGAATACAGAGGCTCTCCCTCATACATGGAAAGGAGCCTTTGAGTTGTGACAGTTAATTAATTCTTTTTAAAGGTGGAATTGAAAAGCTACAACTGATCACTGTGAGGAGAAAGATATTACTACAACGGAGGATTTCGTTGACTTTGTCAAATTTGATCCTTATCCACTTCGATAAATCTATCACATAACCAACTCAACGTCATTGTAATTTGTGATGGATGAAGTGGCTATTGTAGACCGCCATAGTTGATGTCCTATACGTTCATACTGGGTTTGCTCTGATGCTCTCCTATATCACTGAGCCTGATGAGAGTTTCATGATCATATTTCTTTGGCTTCAGCAATACTCTTTCCAGATGCATGAACATGAACATGGATGATTATACTCAAATCACTTGTGATCACTGTCTCCGATCACTAGCTCGTCGCCACTGTTTTCAGGATTACTTAACTTGGAGATTTCAGAAGCACGTACGTACAGTGGCTTTAATTTCTTGCAGTACTGCAAGCTGCAAAGCAAAGCAAAGCAAACGATCGATCATGTGCCAAAAGATGTCCGACTTCAACTTTTCCCTGTCCGTCACTCGAGCGTGACTGGCCTTTGGCAGTACAGCTCTGCCTCCCTCCTTTTTGTCTTGTAGCTCTCTCCGTCTCCATTCTGCCTCTGCTCGCTTCCAATCTGCTGCATGATTTAAAATTAGAGTGCAGCAGGAGAGGAGAGGACTGACCTGAAGGTTTAGCTAGCAGACGATCGAGAGCTAGCTAGCTAGCGCCTGTTTCCGACCGACATCAGGAAGTGGATTCCGACAAAAGTCCAGGATGTAGAAACTGTGCAGAATCTTTGCTGCTCTGCTCCATTAGATCTTCGCTGTCCCTATGCTTAATTATATTTCTTTCAGTGTAGGGTAGTAACTGATGAAGTTGTGATTTTCTGCACCATTAATAATGAATGATCTAGTCCAGCTCAGAAACCAATTGGGAAGGGAAGGGGATGATGAAAGGATCTTTCGTTGCAATAACTGGACTTGCTCATTTAATTTATTTTTCACAGTCATCTTCCTCGTTTCTGATCAAGTTTTGTAGCTAGTGTATGAATCAACTGCACTGGTTTAGCCTAATATTCTTAATTCACTATCATCAAGGTCATATAGATCATCAAAATTCATCTAAGGTTTTGTTTAGGAAATTGGAAAACGCAAGTGAGGCCCACTATCCATATAAATCATATATATATATATTCACCTAATACTTTATTCGGGAGGAGATGAAGAAAGGAGAAGAGATGATAATAAGGGGAAAGGTGAATTTTGACTCTTGTTTAGGATGGAATGAGTTAAAGATGGAAAGGAGGAAAAGAAAGAGAAAGGTAAAACTTTTCAGTTTATTTTTTCATACTCATGCATTATTAGAATTTCTTACCCTCTCATTTAGGGTGTAAGGAAGGGAAAAGGAGAGTCCCCGGGGTAATGGTGCAATGGTAGGACATCCGGATTGTAACTTAGGGACCCGCAGTTCGATCCCTAGCTACGGTGTATTTGCAGGAATTTTTCTCCAAATGGGGAACCCAATCAAAGGATGCTGGGCATCTAGATTGCCCGCCGTATGCGCTTCCCGATTTACCCTGGTGGTCGGTGGGAAACTTCCGTGGGACCGAGCCGACCACCCCAGAGATGTGGCTACTGGGATTATCAAGGAAGGGAAAGGAGAGCCCCCGGGGCATAGCTGAGTTGGTTACAACGCAGCAGACTTGCAGAAGAGGGCAAGAGTTCGAATCCTGGTGAAGCCAGGCAATACCCTCCTGCGTCATGACCAACTGCAGTTTCTTGATTTACCTCCTCACAGATGGTCGTGGGGGCGATCGTATGGAGCCGCTAAGGTGGCGGATTCCACCTTTTGCAGAAAAGGAAGGGAAAGGAGAACTAAAAAATATTTTATTTTAATTTTATCCATATTTTAAGATATTAATTCTCAAATTAACTCATCTATTTAGATATCTCATCTTTGCATCGTCATTTCTCACAGAATGCGCGTCGTCATTGTCCAGTGTCTAACCGCTTGCACTCTATGACGTCGGCATCGTCCTTCACTGTAAATCTTTTCGAGGATAAGATTTAAGAGGACAGAGACAAATAATCTTAATCTTCCTTTTCTCTTTCTCCAAAGACAGAGATTTATCTAAAGAGCATGTGTTGTCTATTTTAAAATTTTTTATATTCTGAACTTTTACATACAATATTGACAGAATTTTATAATCCTTCTACATACGTTGTCTTTTGTAAGAAGTGAGAATATTTTTATAATTTTATATATTTAATCTTTATTTCCCTTCCTTTCTTCTCAAACAAGTAAATACATATTACGTTAATGAACCTTCCATCCTTTGTAAACAAAGAGAACATAAATATTTTACTTTCCTTTCCCTTGCCTTCCTTTCTCTTCCCTTCCATTAATAAATCTTCTCTCACCCCATCCAACTAGAGCATAAATCTCTCACTTGCTTGTCTACAGAATCTAGCTAATCCTCCAAATATGGTCATTAATTAACATGGGTTCTCTCAAGATCACTCACCCCTCACTTCTAGTTGTTTGTTGTGCTTCTTCGCCTTCGCTCCTTGTCATTCTAATCGCCGCAACAAGATTTTCTCAAGCTCTCTGTGTGTTTGAGTTGTTATTTGAGGGAGGCACCTTAAAACATAAAGAAACTATCAAAAGTTAATGCAAAATGCTTAGAGGGCTTTAGGGTTCTGTAAACGAATCAAACTGAATCAAATTTTATATTGTTCAAGCTTGATTGATAATAAAATCAAGTTGAATCAAATGTAAAATTAACCAAGTTCAAGTTTAACTTAGTTTCTTTTCTTAGCTTAGGCTTGGTTCAAATTTGACGAATGAAGCTCTTAATTTGGTCTTATTTAACCGTTTAAAATATTTATTCTCGATTGTTTAGTGAGTTTGCTTGTTTACATTATGAGCATTATTTAGGGATTTGATAGTGTAATTATCTTTCTTAACTATTTTTATATATGAAACTTTATATTTTGATGATGAATTTATGTGAATTTTATATTATACTTAGACCAAATCTTAAATCCTAAAAAAATTAAAATCTAGTAAAAGAAAACTTATAATTTAAGAGTGACAATATTCATTCATTAAAATCCATCATCTTTCCTTTATAAGATTATAATGTATTTCACAAACAATGGTCTTACACAATATTTAAATTTTGTTGGTCCTTCAATATTTTAACATAAGGTGGAATTTGTCACCCTAGCAATCTTACACGGTCGATCTCATGACTATGAAGAGGTAAATCAAGAAGTTGCAGTTGACCACTACGGAGAAGGGCATTACCTCGACTTCGTCGAGATTCGACCCTTGTCTATTTCAGTAAGTCTGTCCCGCAATAACCAACTCAATCATGATCCGAGGGCAAAAAAAAAAAAAAGTCATGGTATTTACTTTGAGCAATTAAATCTCAATTTTATTTATTTATAAAAATTTAGATTTAGTTAAAATAAAATAATTTTGTGGAGAGAATTGCAAATATGTTTGGTAGTGTTGAGCCCACATGAACCTTTCAAGCCCACGGCCCACACTCCAAAATATCAACGCTACACAATCGCCTATTTATCTTCAAGCTCCATGTCTTGGCCTTCTCTCCAAGAAATCAAAGGCAAGGGCGGCGGGCGTCATGGAGGGGGTCGCGCTGCTCCGCTCCTTGTCATGCTCCGCCACTGTGTGCAAGCGACTTCTCTTCTCGCCGCGCTCCTCGTCCCGCCTCTTCTCCTCCAACCTCCGCAGGCCCCGGCGGCCGCAGCAGTTCCGCCCCCTGCCCTGTGCCGGCTCTTCGCTTTGGCGGCCGCGCCTCGCGCCGCCGCTTCGCCTGGGGCGGGGCTTTCCTATCAGTTCCATCCGCGCAGTCTCTACCTCCCCCGTCGAGAGAGGTATGGATAAGAGGAACGGAGCATGGCGGGCGTTTCTCTCCTTCTTTCTCGTTCCAGTTTTAAAGAATTGATTTTGATTTTAGTTTTACAGTGCGGGAACCCTTTTATTATTTTTATTGACGCAAAGTTGAATTTTTGCTTGATTTTTCTAGCGGATTTCTTTTGTTTCCAGAGATTTATTTATCAATGCTTTGACATTTTTTTTCCCTTTTGGTTAATAGTATGTTTACCTAATATGTTGATCTTGGCTTTGTTTCACTAGTCGGTTGTAGCTTCCATTTGATTTCCATCAATTTCAGTTTCTTTAGGTTGATGGCGTATGATGGATCAAGTTAAATCAGAAAATTGAACATCGGTATTAGATAGTGCATTAGAGGTGCATATTCACTTGTCTGTGGAAACTGTAGTTGTAAAAAGGGTCACAAATGCTATCTACTTCATTTATCACTACTGATTTAAGGCTCTGTTTATTTATGCAAACTATCATATTTAATTTTTTTGTCCTTTTAATTGGATATTATTTTGGTTTCACATTTTGTCAAAGAATTTGTAAGACCCAATTTTGGTTAGGTATTTTGTAGTTGAATAACAATATTAGAAAGCAAAATAATTGAGATAAATTATGCCTAAAATCCTGCTGAAGTATTGAGGGATTTTAGCACATTAAATTTAAATTTCTTTGTTGTTTATATATGAAATCATTTTCCAGTTTTTCTATCAATTTCTAGTATGTGCATGCAAATGTTAAGTTTGTCCTTCACTTGTTCAATATCTTGTTGAGTTCTCAGTGCTTTTTGCAATGTTACCACTATATTCTATACATACAAATGAGGCTATTATTTTAATTTCTTGTTGTATGTGTTGTAAGTTGAAGTAAATTTCTTATGTCCATTAATTTTCTTGTTTTCAGAATCGGATAGAAGGAATGATTTTGCTGAGAAACTTGGATTTGAAATAATATCTGAACAGACGATAGATGAATGCAAATCTACAGCTGTACTGTATAGGCACAGGAAGACAGGTGCAGAAATTATGTCTGTGTCAAATGATGATGAGAATAAAGTTTTTGGCATTATTTTCCGAACTCCTCCGTGAGTACACTATATCCACCTTTTTTTATCATGTATTCATGTAATATCTGGAAGTTTTGTAAATACCCTACTTCTATAGATGCATAACCCTGCACAGATACTACCTAGGATGACATTAGTCTGTTTCCTTCACTGAATAAATAATTATTGTATCAAGATAATATAAGTTTATCGTGTTCTTATTTTTTGCTTTCTCATTGTCACTTTATGTTTTTTGCTTTTTTTGTTACCCAACTTGGTTACTTACAAGACACCTCTAATTTCAATTAAGCTACTTTCAGGATTTATTCTGTTTGACATTTTGCATTGAAATGATTGAACGAGATTGTAACATGTGATGATTCGGTGAAACAACAAATTCATTGTGTTTTTCTTTTATTGGCAGTAATGATTCAACTGGCATACCTCACATACTTGAACATAGTGTGCTGTGTGGGTCGAGAAAGTACCCTCTGAAAGAACCCTTTGTTGAGTTGCTGAAAGGTAGTTTGCATACATTTCTAAATGCATTTACCTATCCAGATCGTACATGTTATCCAGTAGCTTCAACAAATACAAAGGTAAGTATAAAGCATCTTGTGTATACATATGTGTAACAAGACTATACATTTCTCTGATTGAAATTCTTATCAGGACTTCTACAATTTGGTTGATGTGTACTTGGATGCTGTTTTCTTTCCTAAATGCGTTGAGGACTTTCAAACATTTCAACAGGAAGGCTGGCATTATGAACTTAACCATCCTGAAGAAGATATCTCATATAAAGGTTGTTTTTTGTTCTTATTATTTCCAAATTAAAATGTTTCTCAAGTAAACTTTCTTTTCGTTACTGATGGAACTTCTAATGATTAGCACTCAACATGTTACTTCAGGTGTTGTCTTCAATGAGATGAAAGGAGTTTATTCCCAGCCTGATAATATATTAGGCAGGGTAACTCAACAGGCAAGTTTTTTTGTTCTTTATCAACCTTGCAAAATAAGAAATTACACTCACAATTATTCTCTCAAATATCTCCTATTATTATTATTATTCATTATTATGATATTCGCCATATAAAACTAAATCAGGGCGTCTCTTGTCGAAACCACCAAGGTGGCTACCTTTTAAAACAATGTAATATAATTATTTTTTAAATATTAGATAATGTTGATGTTATCTATAAGTTAATTATAAAAATTTGTGAGGAAAAAGATGAAGAAAAAGAAAGAAGATAAGACAACATCACTTCAATACATGTTGACCTGAGTTGTATCATGGCAAGTAGTGTCGAGTGTTAGCATGACTCAATACTCATCGACATGATTGATACTAGCGACATTGGTTTGTGTCACGTAGTATTGAGTTTCGGTTTATTGGAACAGTATGTTTTGGTTGTCTGTTATAAGATTTTAGTTTATTCAATTTTTTATTTTGTCACTAGAACCAAGTGAGCATTGGAGAAAAACTCCCAAGCAAAAAGTCAGTTGGTTTAATCCCTGAATTGACTAGTTTGCAAATACTAATCTTTGTGGAATAATTACTAATTTAAGTAATGCATAAGCATAAACTAGAAAATTCAAGAGAAAATGTGCTTACTGTTGTTTTCTTATTGTACTCATCAATATTTGAAGATTTACATAGATCCAACATAGATGTGAATTCAATAGTCATTTCTTCAAACCTTCAAATTTATGTATTTTGTTTGATCTTGTTTCTTGATTTTTTATTTTATTTTCATCTTTCTCTGCTTTGCATTCTTTTGTAAATATGCCTTTTGGCTGATTGCACCTTAAAGTCACCTTAAATTCATCGATCAGTAAAGTTAGGATGCCTAATAGACATTCTGTAATGAAATGTTCAGGCCCTTTTCCCTGAAAATACCTATGGTGTTGATAGTGGAGGTGATCCAAAGGTCATTCCGAAACTTACATTTGAAGAATTCAAGGTTTGTATCTTAGAGCACTTCAAAATATTCTGCGATATCTTAATTAGTTGAGTACTTCATTTCTGCTAACATGTTTAAGTGTATTTATTTGACCATTATAATTATGACCTCTACTGGCTAGTTGTACTGCAGATGTTTGCCAATGTTTAATGGTTTTCAGCATATATACTTTCTTTTGACTGGTTAGGAGCACTGCTACTTCTCATTGTACCACCTGGTATTTGCTATAGAAACTAGGGTCATGATTTTTACCTTAATTGCATTAATTGATTTCAAGGCTGAATCTGTTTGATTCACTTATCTGGGCACCATAGTCCTTGATTAAATGAAAATGGTTCAGTTAATGGTTTAGGAAAAGGTAATGATATGAGATCACACAAGGACTACAGTTATTGAGGAGTACTAGAATTAGTTGCACTTAAAGTGTAACTGAATCTAATTTTTACAAGAGAGAATAGTCCTTTGTACTCATACTAAGAAACATAAAACATTCAATCCCATTATTCATTTCTCTTTTTTTTGAGGTAAGATTAGTTACAATTTACAAGTATTGATGCTTGTAATGCTCATTGTAGTTGTGGTTTTGTTAAAGATGTTAAAGACAAAGGATAAATATGCAAACAAGCAATTGCTGGACGTAAGTTCATATCCCAGGTTGGTACTCAATTCATGTGTTAAGGGACTTCATGTTAGAATTTGTTTGATGACTCTGGATATTTTAACCATGCATTAATTATCCTAGAAGCTACTTCTATTACAGAGATATTGGTGGTGTTCTTACCTGTTGACAACAGGGGTGTCATGTCACTGATGCCATTTTTTTTCTGGAGAGATTCAAAGAAACCAACTTTTCTGTGAAACAGACTCATATCTACTGTTGTTGAAGTTATTTGTATATATTGCTGAATGTGAGTATAATATGATGTATGGACTAAGGTTGTTAGAATCATGGTTTTAACTGGCAATCGGTATCAGTTGGCTAACTGATACTGATATTGTGTCGACACTAGTGTATGCCACTGATTCACTATGTCACCCATGCTGATACACAGTTTCATTAGCACCGTGAGTCAGAGCCTACTTTGTCTGGCGCCATTTAGAGCTAGCTGAGATAAGAAGTTCTCTTCTTGTTGCTCATTCTTTGATTTCATCAGCTGGTCACAAGGAGGGAAAGAGGGGAAGCTCCAAGTAAAGAACTTACAACAAGTCAATCACAAAGAGAAGTAATGTTGCCTCCACGGGTGTGGTGCAGTGGTAAAACACTCAAAGGGAAAATACGAATTCTAGTGGAGATGATTTTGAAGGTCGGCCTCTGAGTGTGCATAAGTTGTACTTTGGATTTACCGGTAGGGGAACTAGGAAAGAAGGTCATCTACGTCCAGAATTAGTTAGGCGAATCCCAGACACATGGATTGTCAAAAAATAAAGAGAAGTGATGTTGAAGTCAGATTTAGATGTAATTATATTTGGATCCTTGGCATATTCCAATTCCAATTGTGCTGGTCTAAGTCCAACTTACATTAGTTTATTGAGACACATTTACTGATATGTAGAAAAATCAAATTTCCTGGGGGCTTTATTTAATTTGGTTCTCAGAAACTTATGGGGATAATAATCCCACTAGGATGCTAGAAAAACTAATGTTCTCATCCAATGCATGCATAGAGCTCAATGGAGGGAAAATATTCATGTAGCAATCACATGTAGCTTAGACAAAGACTATTGTGTGCTTTCGTTGTTTATCCTAAAATATTTTTTAGAATCTTGCTTATAGCATTTAATATTTTTGGCTAATCTTTTTAGATTTTCTTTGGTTGGTACTCAACCTGATTTTGATTCTTTGGTATTTCAATAATGGATACTATTTCTTAGATCTTAGACTTTTAGTAGGTTGTCCTTGTCTCTTTCAACAGTTACCTACATTGGACTCATTAGTTGTGTTTTGTGAAGAAAGTATCTACCTATCTTGCCCTTTATTTTCTTTGTGATATGTCTTGATGTTTGACCTTCATATGAGCATTTGTTTCTTTGTAATCTATATTTTAGATTCTATTTGTTGTAGAAATTATTCTTGTGCTGCATAATTGCACAATCATTTATCTCAACATGTTTATCTACTTTCTGTTCTAATTAATATAACTAGTGTACTTACATCCTTTGTTTGATATCACTAAAGTTTCGAATGAACTTTTAGGAAAATAGAAAATGACATGTAGAGAAATCAGTACACATGCGTTTCAAACAGTTATATTCATTAACCTTTTCTAAATGATTATTGGCAAAAATATAACATTCTACCATTTCTATTTCAGGATTTCCATCGTAAATATTACCACCCGAGCAATGCTAGGATATGGTTTTATGGGGATGATGATCCAAATGAGCGACTACGGTTCTTAAGTGGTATGCTTTATTTTCCAAATTAATTTTGCTGTTTCTGTTTATTATTCTGTCAATATGCTCTTGTAAATTGGTTCTGTGAACTTGGGAATATTTTCTTGTCTGAAGATCTTAGACACAGTTTGCATTCACAATGACTTTTCTACTTACTGTATATTCTCTGGAACATTTGGATTTTTCTTACTATTTTATTTCATTGAACCTTTTTGCTAGGTGAAGATATTCATTTATTAGAGATTAAGTTTGAAACAATCTTTCTCGTTACATAACAATCTTATTAAGAACACTTCTTCCATGAATTCAGAACTTTCAATCAAATTTATATATTGTAACTAATAATAATTCTAGTTGTCAGGTTTTTCTGACTTAGTTATAGTTGGACCTTTCTAATGGAAGGTGAAATCATTATGACACTGGTAAACTAGCACATCAATGCTTAGTATTGCACACATTTAACCTATTTTTATATCTAAATGCAGAGTATCTTGATCAATTTGAATCAAGTTCTGCCCCTAATGAATCAAAAATTTTACCACAAAAGCTGTTCAAGGAGCCATTGAGGATTGTTGAGAAGTATCCAGCTGGTGATGGTGGTGATCTCAAGAAGAAACACATGGTCTGCGTTAACTGGCTGCTCTCTGAAAAGCCCTTAGACTTGGAGACAGAGCTTGCACTTGGTTTTTTGGATCACCTTTTGTTGGGAACACCAGCTTCTCCACTAAGAAAGATTCTGTTAGAAAGTGGCTTGGGAGATGCTATTGTTGGTGGTGGAATTGAAGATGAGCTTCTTCAGCCTCAGTTCAGCATTGGACTAAAAGGTGTCTCTCAGGATGATATCCATAAGGTCGAGGAATTGGTTATAGAAACACTAAAGAATCTGACAGTGGAAGGTTTCGCGTCTGAAGCTATTGAAGCATCCATGAACACAATTGAGTTCTCACTTAGGGAGAACAACACAGGTTCATTCCCAAGAGGCTTATCTCTGATGCTTCGCTCCATTGTATGAATTTCTGTTGTTATACTATTTTTATTGAAAAAAAATAAATTACAATGGTTGTTGTTCCATGTCAACCTTACCTTCAGAATATTCTATCCTTTAGGGTAAGTGGATATATGATTTGGATCCCTTTGAACCTCTGAGATATGAGAAGCCACTGCAATCTTTAAAAGCACGTATAGCAGAACAAGGATCAAAAGCTGTCTTTTCCCCACTCTTAGAGAAATTCATCTTAAATAATCCTCATCGTGTCACGGTTGAGATGCAGGTATTTGTACAATCTTATATTTGGTACTTCTTGGTGATGCCATTTTAAGGAATTATCATTTGCAGCCTGATCCAGATAAAGCTTCTCGTGATGAAGCAGATGAGAAAGAAACCCTTAAGAAAGTTAAAGCCAGCATGACAGAAGAAGATCTTGCTGAGCTTGCACGGGCTACACAAGAGCTACGATTAAAACAAGAGACTCCTGATCCACCAGAAGCTTTAAGATCTGTTCCAAGTTTATCCTTACATGATATTCCCAAGAAACCTATTAACATTCCAACTGAAGTAAGTCTTTACATCTTTATTTTCACCTTCAATATATGCTTGGCATGAGTAAAAATCATCCCTTAATCCTATGTCACCTCCCACAATATTCAGTCTACCTCAGTTCCATGGTTAATGTTTATCAGAAGTACAAGTGCCTTCACTTGTAATGGAATTGGTTCCTGCTTAGGAATATCTAATATGGTTTCTACTAGAGTCTGATCATGATTGTGAGATGATGGACAGTAAACTTTTGATTAACAGATTTTTCTAGTTTGAATTTTTGTTCTGAGTGAGCACCAGTTGTTACAGTATATAACACAATTCATTATAGATTGGAGAAATCAATGGGGTAAAGGTTTTGCAGCATGACCTTTTCACAAATGACGTTCTCTATTCAGAAATTGTGTTTGATCTGAATTACCTAAAAAAAGAACTTCTTCAGCTTGTCCCATTATTCTGGTGAGTGAAACCATTTGATCAAAATTTGCACAACAATCTCCATGTCTTGTTATTTTTTGGAATCTTTTGTTTCTTCAGAAAAATTTTAACTCAAATCTTCTTTTCCAGTCAGTCTTTGTTAGAAATGGGCACCAAAGATATGGACTTTGTGCAACTAAATCAACTGATTGGGAGAAAGACTGGAGGAATTTCAGTTTATCCTTTTACATCTTCTGTGCGGGGAAGTGCTGATCCATGCACCCATCTTATTGTCCGGGGAAAAGCAATGGCAGCTAGGGTGGAAGATCTATTTAACCTGGTATTGTCATTTCCTTCGCCTCTACTGTTGCACTATAAAAACTTATTGTCTTCTAGGATATTCAGCACTCGTACTAGAACCTGACACTATTATTGGCCTACAGATCAATTGTGTTCTCCAGGATGTTCAGTTCACTGATCAACTACGCTTTAAGCAATTTGTTTCCCAAAGCAAAGCAAGAATGGAGGTAAACAATTTTTTTTGTTTTTTGTTTTGGATTTTTGTGCATGTGAGCACAGAAATTTTAAGATATGTCAGGACTGGTTCAGCCAGTTTGACAAGTACAACCTGTGAACTGCTGCCTCCACTAGTTCGTTTGCTGGTCCATGTTGGAAAACACTGGCAGATGCAGTTCACTTGGTGGTCTAAATTTTACAATACTGCTTGATATTAAAACTCCTTTATGTCATTGGTTCCAGAGCCAATTACGAGGCAGTGGTCATGGAATTGCAGCTAGAAGAATGGATGCTAAGCTAAATGTTGCAGGATGGATTTCTGAACAGATGGGTGGTGTCAGGTCTATTTATTTAATTTGGTTTCTTAAAACATTTTGTTCCAAAAAGCATCAAATTATGTCATTTCAGTATTCATTAATTTTTAATATATTTGCAGTAGTGTTTTTCTGACATCTGATATTGATGGAACATTTCTGAGTTAGGCTTACATTAAAGATATATTTGACATTGTGATTTACTATCTTTATTAGTATCCAGGAAAATAATCTATTACAATATCTATACTGAAACTTATATGGAATTTTAAAATTCTTTAATCTGAATTTCTCCAGTTATTTTGAGTTTATACAAAATCTTGAGAAGAGAGTTGATGAAGATTGGGAAGGAATTTCTTCTTCACTTGATGAGATTCGTAGGTCCTTGCTCAGTCGGGAAGGTTGCTTGATTAATGTCACTGCTGATGGAAAGAATTTGACAAACTCCATGAAATACCTGGATAAGTTTATTTGTTCACTACCAAATACTCGACCACTCAAGACTGACTCCTGGCAGTCTTTAATTTCTCCTGGAAATGAAGCCATTGTGATTCCTACCCAGGTGAAATTTTCGTCATCCAAAATACTTTCGACAAGTTTGAGCTCCTTATCCTTTTAGAAACTTTTCTCATCATATGCTCTGCAGGTAAATTATGTTGGGAAGGCTGGTAACATATATGAAACAGGGTATCAGCTCCATGGAAGTGCCTACGTCATCTCCAAGCACATTGGTAACACATGGTTATGGGATCGTGTACGAGTCAGTGGTGGTGCATATGGAGGCTTTTGTGATTTTGATACTCATTCAGGCAATCCTAAGTTTCTGTTCTTGCTAACTGATTTGAATTTGTTAGAAAAATATGAATTTTCTTTTTGACTTAATTTGGGGTTTTATAACAGGTGTATTTTCATATTTGTCCTATCGGGATCCAAATCTATTAAAAACTATAGATGTATATGATGGAACTGCCAACTTCCTTCGTGATCTGGAACTAGATGATGATACACTCACTAAGGCCATTATTGGTACCATTGGTGATGTGGACTCATACCAGCTTCCTGATGCAAAAGGATATACCAGGTATGCATGATGCCACTTCCAGTTCTTTATAACTACCTGTTTGGCTAGATTCAAGGTTCATTTACATTTCTCCAAATACTTAAACTATTCAGGATGAATAACCCTCTAAAAGTTTTCAATAAGCCATGATTTTCTTTTCTTGTAACCGCATACCTGTACCATAAAAGGGTATTTTGGAGACGACAGTCATCAGGAAAATTATTGGCAATTATGATTCAAAAGTATGTTATAGTACCCTCTAAAAGTATGTTATGGACATTTCAGAATTTCTGGAGTTTGAAGAGTGTATGCCATGTGTTCAATTTAAATTAGTTCTGGCTGGCTTAATGATTTTTCATCAAAATTCTAGATGGCCATGTATATCATACTCACTTTTACTTTCCTAGTCCGCTTTATTCTCATTTAGTGACTTACAATTTGGTCTTTAAGATAGTGACGTGGGTAAAATTTTCCATTGATTCTACCCACCATTATTATGACATACATTGTGAGTAGGGCTCAATTCCTGTGCCGCATGTACAACTGATAATAAGATAATATGTGCATGGTCAAGTGGGTCAATAGTCAAAAGTCCACCAAAAGAACAAACTAGATCCACTTGAACAAACCAAGCACTTGGAGCTCTTTCATTAGCTAGGCACTCACCTTGAGGCCACAGGGCCGTAGGCAACATTGGGTAGGAGGGGCCAACTACAATGTCAACCTTTTGAGAAATCTCAAGGCAACAAGCATTGCCTCTTGCTAATCACGAGCTTACTTTCCTCCTTTTTCCCTTTACCAGAAGTTATCTGCCTCTTCCCTTTACCAAGAGTTATCCACCTCTTTCCTTTATCGAGAATTGTCCATCTTTTCCCTATCACTTTAACTATAATCAGAGGAAAAATGTCACCTCAAATAACTTCATCCTGGCTGCTCCTGTTTCATCTGAATTAATGAACTGCTACTAATTCATCCGAATAAGATGAACTTGTGTAGCATATTTGGTACTGGATCTGATGTTATCTATTTTTATGCAAAGTTTATATTACTTGTTCAGATTTTTATTGATGTCTAGTATTTTTTTTTTGTTATGGTCCCAACATAATTTTGAGCTGTTAGTATTCTTGATGATTTTTAATGTAGAAGACATGGTATTAACTGGCATTTATTTCTTTCAGTCTACTACGATACTTACTGGGTGTGACAGATGAGGAACGCGAAATAAGGCGTGAAGAAATTTTATCAACCAGGTTCATTTGATGTTCTATCTAATTGTTTGTAGTTCAATTGTATGATTACGTTGGGACATGTGACTTAAGGTGTCTTTCTGCTATGCAGTCTAACACACTTCAAGGAATTCGCGGATGCCATTGAAGCAGTGAAGAACAAAGGTGTTGCAGTTGCTGTTGCATCCCCTGAAGATGTTGCAGCAGCAAATGAAGAGCGATCAGGGTTTTTCCAAGTTAAGAAGGCTCTCTGAAGAATTTCAACCATCATGGAGCTTGTTGGCTGCAGGTTTGTTTCAAAGAAACTGGAGGGTAGTGAGACTTCTAGCATTAGGAATTCATGATAGCATGTCTTTCATCTCCTTCCTGACACACTAGAGACCAACAATCTACAACATTGAGAACAACACTAGAGCATTAGTCTTGTTGCGAAAATATCCTAGATTTATTGAAAGGGTTTGTTGATTCCGAATCATACAGAAAATTTGTTAGAATCTCAGCTCTTTGCACTTTATCTTCCTGTTTAACTGTCATGTAATGCAACACTATCTCAGATACTACTTCCTCTTGCAAATCCTATCTCGACACTTTCTTTTACTACAAGTTATAATACTTATACATGCATGGATGATGGTTGCATTTAACTGCACAATTTCTATTCTTTATTCTATTCTTGCACACTTGTTTATGGGCAAATCAATACCATCAAGTAAGATTATTGAGATGTCACTCAATTTATTAGCTGTCAATCTCCCATGGGGTCTCTATCTGATACATCCATCATTCTCCTTGTGGAACTTGTTTGAATAACCCACATGCCGATGATTAGTTGATCCTCCAACGTGTATCATCTGTTTTCTTGCAGACACTGTTACATGTTACTATAAACAAGGTACTTGATATTTCAGCCATATCTTCTGCAGTAGTCAATCTCCAGAAATACACAGATGTAAGAAAATGAAACCTCCACTAGCTATCATTATCTCCTAATCACTTGGCTTTAGTTGGAAAGTGATTGAAAGGAGGCTAACAAGTGAAATGATTTGGACTTTTTATGTGTGTCAAGTTCAAATCAAGAGGGTGTCACTGAATAGGATTGTGTCCGAATGGGCACAGATATGTAACTCGCTAGTAGTTTCTTTAGCCTTGTCAAGTCTCGAATACTTACAAGGATCTTATTTGTGCTCCACTGAGTAATCCAACAACCTTTAGTTTATATACACAAAACTATGGTAGAATTCATTGGACCTAAACTACCAATCTGTGGACAACTTAAAGGATGGCAACTGCCTTTACTAGGTGGCTAGGTAAGAGAGTCACTGCCTAGCAAAGATAGCAATTTTCCTCCCTAGGTGGTTCGACATGAGGGGGTGACATCGAGTAAAGTGTGTGCGAGGGAAGTAATTCATTGTCATCAATGTGCACGCAAGGATGATCACTGCTCTTAACCAATATATACATGAGGCTAGATTATTTGTGGTTCTTAGTTAAAAAGAAACCCTAGTGAGGGTAGTAACTATCCTTGTGAAGTGGTTAGATGTGAAGGATAACTCACTAGTTGGATAGATGGGAGAACAGCAATATGAGAGTGATTGGCTGAATTTGGCATGAATATAGAAAAGGTGCATAGAAGTTAGAGGTTGTCACTGTCAAAGATTAGAGAGATCAAGGATGGAGTTACAGGGTTTCAATAGGGGCGAGCGGTCACGATAAGAGATAGCAACCGAGATCAGGCTTGGTAGTGAAACTTTTGAAGTCCGACAACACAGACACTAAATTTTGTGATACTATTTCTATTGCAATTTTTTCCTTCTCTTTTGATGAAAATACTGATAAAAATTGCCTTGGGTTTCATTATTCCTGTAAATTCAGAGTGAACCACAGTTGCAAATGTACCAAAGACAGTGATTGTGACCCTCAACTGTTTGAATCAACATCTCAAGAACTGACGCAGCTTCCTGATCCAAGAAAAATTATTCAGATTGGTTGTACACCAGGCTGATTGCAATCACTCATCACACTGCAATTAATCATCCATGGCCACTGTTGGAGTTGGACCAAATGCTGCTAATGGAATAATGCAACCAACCCTGAATAAATGATCGTATTGCTAATTATTAAAAACTACACCTGGTTCTGGTCTCTGCCATTCATGCAGTCAACCTGGAAGCTCTGGATCTTAATGGGCACGCACACCTGAATCCATTGCAGATTACAACTCATTGTCAAAAGCATGAAGAACAACCACTGTAGGGTTACAAGAGCCAAGGGCTTCTTATTCTGAGAGTTCCACCACAACAACAACATTATCGAGTTGTTCACATCAGGGCATGCAGGATAATTATTGAATCACATGATTAAACATAATATATGTTTTTCATTGTGTTCATGAAGTTTGGATGAAAGTTGATCAGTGTATGTGACTGGAGATATTTTTCTGAAGAATAATTGTGGTGTACTAAGATGTAGAGAAAGAGTAGGGACCTTGTTGACTTGACACAGGATATGCACAGTGCAGAAGTAGATAGAAGAGAAAGAGTGATCTCTTAGAAACCACCAAATTAAAGATGGTTCCTTCTAATCATTCATCTAAATAGTTGATGGCAAAGGAAATGCCCCAATGCAGGTGATGCACAGGCAGTGATGTGGATTGATGTTTGTGTGGCCTAAGAAAGCATACTTGGGAGAGATTCATATGGATAGTCGTAGACAACTCATCAAGTAGCTGAGTAAAGCCTAGTCAAATGTTAAAAGTCAGAACAGAGTTTTTCCTCTAACATGGTTGCCTACATGACATCCACCTCTTCCAACCTAGTGGTTCGGACACAAGAAGCTTGGTTCCAAGTTGTGAATTTGCCCAACCAGTAAAGACCCAACTTACAGAAAATTTTGGAGATTTCGCGTACAATTCTTTCAATAGCATGCATTCATGATGTTTGTGTAGCAAAAGGTGATAATGTTCATCCCAGACGCATCTTCACGGTCCGCTTTAAGTCTGTGAAAGAGTAGTAAATCACGATATTGAATGGTCTCTTAGACACATTCATGATGTTAAGAGTTTCATTGAAGTCATTTGTTGAATTTGGTTCTGTCATGGTTAAAGGCTGTCTTAAAACAGAACCTCATCATCTGCACAGATCTGATGAGCTATTTCCCAGATGCAAATTACATTCTGTACAGAAATCTTGAACAAAGAAAAAGAAGAAGAAGAAGAAGAAGAAGAAAGAAGCCCAAAAAAAAAAAGGACAGAGGACCTGGTTGAAATTAAAGTACAAGTAATTACTAGGCACAGTAGACAGATGGATGAATCCGACCAAACACTGCACGAGCTCTTCGATTGGTCAGCTCCAGTTCCCCCTCCACTCGCAAAAAAACAGGAGTCGACTGTCTGCATTCGAATCATCAACGCACCACCCAGCTCGACTTATTAGAGCCACACCATCAAGAACAGGAACAGGAACAAGAACAACAAGCGGCGGTGTTCGTGCTCTCATGAAGCCTGTCAAATGGAAGATTCAGTGAGTCGGTTGAATTGGAGTGGAAAGGAGTTTGGAGAGCTGGTAAACCTGTGTGGGCTTGAGTTGTTGTTGTTGTTGATCTTCGATCTTGTCGTTCTGCTTCTTCCCCGGCGCCGGCAGCGGCACGGCCGAGAAGCCGCAGTGGGGTTTCTTGAGCCCCAGGAGCTCCTTCCACTTGATGGCGGAGCCCCTCATCGGCCTCCCGGCCGGCGACAGGAGCAGCTCCTCCCTCAGCGTGGTGGTCCCCCGCTGCTGCCTCTGCCCGCTGTCCTTGAGTGGCAGCAGCCGGCCCTTGAAGAACAGCTGGTCAGCGTCGATCGTCGCCGACTCCCCACCGGCAGCGAACTCAAAGTTCGCATCCGCCGGAGGGGGGCGCTGCGCGCCCCCCGCCACCGCCGGCGGCTCCACCGCGAAGTCACTCGAGAAGGAGACTCGGGGACTCATCGGCGGCGGCGCAGCCCCTGCCGGCACTCCTCGGAGCGCCTGCCGGTCGGCGCCGAGCTGCATGTTGATGCATGCCATCCCCGGCTCGGAGTCAATTGGCTGCAGAAGAGAAGAGAAGAGAAGAGAAGAGAGCTCTCTCTGTGCTGCTGCTCGGCATTAATGCTCTGTCTATATATAAAGAGAGCATTTCGATTTCGATTTGCATCAAATTAAAAATGCCTAATCGGTGTTGCATGGCACATGCAAGTGTTGAACGGGCTCAGGGTGGCATCTAGCTAGATCTGGCCACCTCAGCTGCCGCAATCTAATGGCGGATGCCAAGGTCCGTGCTGTACAAAACGGGGTTGGGTTGGATTGGGTTGGGTTGGATTGGGTTGGGTTAAAGGCGGCGGCGAGCTCGCAGTCACTGCGGGGAGGTCGCCGCCATTGGGGCCGGGGTGGGCCCACGCGTGCGGTCAAACGAGTAAGGTGTCGGTGGGAGATGGTTGAGTTAATTACATGTGCTGTCAGGTTTGAGCTTCACTAGTCGGCACAGCTAGTGATAGTCAATGGTAAAAATGATATTTTTGTTGGTCTCTGAATGATTCTCCGTAGATTCGAAAGCGATTCATCAAATTTATTAAAATTGATGATCGATCGCAATTAAGAAAGTCGATCGGAAACCAATCGCGATCAATAATCAAACTCAATAGTGACTTGTGTGCAAATTAAGTAAATAATAGTCACACCTCCATCGTAGGGATGTTTGTTTACCTTCTTAAGCCTTACTTATAATGAACAAAAAAAGTTTGAGTCCGCCTAACTCAAAGGAGTTTGACCAAAAATTTGTTGATTATTGAATATTGAAAATAATTTTTTAAAATCTTGATTCGACAAAAGAATACCAAGAATTAGGAAAGTAAATTCGTCGTTATCAAAGAAGGAGACGACGGAAATATTATTAATCAATAAAATGGCCTCAAAATAGTTAAACAGATATTTAAGACCTAAAATCTTAACCTTTAAAAGACAATAATACCCTTGAATTCTAGATCTGAAAATTAATAATAATAATAATAATAATTTAGAGCCTCTGAAAAAATCCTAAATGATGTTTTTTGGGACTTAAAATTGGCCTGTTACAAACAAGCTTCGATTTGACCATAAGAATTTTTTATTTTTTGATACTCGAATCAAAAGTTATGACAAAATTTACATTTACTTTAGTGTTCTACATCAAGTTTACTTACAAAAGTAGATCAGCTCAGTCATATCTTACTAAGTCTGCCTTACATTTCCTAAGTTGGCTTTTGCAAAATCCTAAGATGTGTGTCTATGATCTAGATGACTTACTTTCATTCTAAAGCTACCTAAACCCTCTTAAGTTGACTTTCTAATTAGCATCGATCGCCTCTTAAACTAAGTCAATTTAGCTCAAAGATTATTAAGTAAGCTCTTTGGATAGGAACTCATACCTAGAAACTAATTGTCTGATAGAGCTAGCTCCATTCATAATTTGTACATAGATCTGATATCTGTAGTCATGTGTTCCTCAAACTGTTCTTCCTCTCTCTCTTCTTTTTGTGTGTGTGTTTTTCTTTAACAAACTAATTAAACCAATAGCATTATTTCAGTGACGACGGCATGCATGCATCAGTAATTAACTAACTGACAGGCAACAGAACAGAATTGGCACAGAGATTCGATTCATCCAAAGAGGTAGCTAGCTAGCATTAGCATTAGCATTGATCTGAAGAATTAATCAGTACACCAAGTGAGCGAGAGCTTGAATCAGAAATGATTGGTCTGACTGCCATCAACATGCACAGTATAGTTGTTGGAGAAGATGACAGTGATGATGATGATGAGTAGATGAGGATCGGAGGTTGCTGCTTGCATGCTTTAAGGAAAGGACTGAGTGCTCTTTCCTTGACCGGTCTTTGGCCTGTTTCTTCTAATAAATTAGGGGGGGTGCATGTGAGCTGGCCATGTCGAGGGCTTTGATAAGATCACGTGATCCCCAGAGTTTCCTCCCTCTGTTTCCCTCGCCAGGACAATGTTTATGCTTTATGCCTCTCTTCCTTCACTCGAAGCCAGCCACTGTGTAGTGTTTTCGATGGAGGTTTCTGTTTTTTTTTCAATTTTTATTTATATTTTGTCTTGTTTAGGGTTTGGGCTGAATCTGTACGTGGATGGAGGTGGCATGCAGGGAGCTAGCTCCATGTGAGCAGGCACATGAAGCTTCACTCTCTCCCCAGCTTTCCTTACTACTTTACTGTCCCATGTGAGGGTAATAGTTTTATAAGCAAAGCGCATTTGGATAACTAGCTTTGGGTTAAGAGAATGCTTCGTCGAATTTGCATCTTCTTTATACGGTGCAATGCTTGAAAACTTGATCTGGTTGAGATCTCAACCAAGGGATGAGTTGACTCTTCAATGTATTTGTGAAGGGGCGGAGGCAGGTTTCCACGAGAGGGGACCACATTTTAAATATTTAATAATTAATTATTAATTTTAAAATAAATATATTAAAATATTAGTAATTTATTTCAAAAAACAAAAAGCTGGGAGGGGGGGGGGGGGGGGGGGGGGGGGGGTGGTGGCCCCTACCTGCTCCCGTCGTGGCTCCGCCCCTGTTTGTGATCGAGCTCTTTCGGTAGATCAGACACATGCGAAATCAGCTTCAATAAACTCTTGTTAGGTTGGTGTTATGGGGGGGGCCTTACCCTGGTAAAGAAAATCAAAACTCAGCCTATTGGGAAGGGACATGTCGGACGGAAGAAATAGAAGTGGCCTCCACATGACTTGTAGATCAACTGACCTAGAGACCAACCAACTGACTTGAAGATTGATTGACCTGGAGACCTCCCAACTGACTCGAAGTACTGACTCGAACTGACTTGATTACCCTCCTTGAGACTTGGACCTCCAATGACTATGCCACTTCGCCCCAATGCTCGTCCCCCTAGCTAGCAAGACCCTCTAACATTCGGCATGGGCAAGGGCGGTATGTGGTTTGGCATATCAAGCAAGGGTCATATAATATACAGTCTGACATGACAGAGTACGTACCATGATCTACGATTAATACAATATGACGCTTCACAGTGTGGAAGATATATAGAGGAGGGGGTGTTTCCTACATCTATCTATGCTTATCTCCTGTTCTTCTTCTTCCTAACCTCCTCTGGTCGGTGATCTAATTTGTGCATCGGAGTGGCTAAGCTAAGACACCTCTGACCTCCATTCTAACTCCCTTTCTTTCTTTCTTAAGTTTCACAGGCTCCCCAGTCGATCTAGCTCTCCTGGGACCTTCAGCGATTCTATCAACATAGAGACCATTTCTTAGGGGACTCATCTTACGGCGATCTCAAACAGGAACAATCAATTTCTAAATTTTTATCAGGTAGGCTTGTATCTGGTTGACCTCTGTCAAATCGATCTCTATCGGATCGACTGTTACAATATGAAAAGCAAGAACTCCGACAATGACAACAAGATTAGAAAAAGAGTTAGAAGGAGATTAAGATAAACCTTGTCAAGATCTTTCTGATGTTGAAGTCCTCATAAAAAAATTAAAGGAAGAAATAGCAAAGGAGTACTAGAAATAGTATATGATGTTGTCCTCATTACCTTTATATAGGAAATGCAATTAGGTGGTCAAGATTTTCAAAAGACCATACCTCTTTCTCCATTAAATTTGTAACCGCTATTAATTAACTACCATGTCGTATCCGAGTTCAAGAGCGGCTTGAATTTAATTTGGATGTGACTCGGATCAACTCGATTTGAGCTCGACTGCATGACTTGACGAGTTCAATCAGGTCAATCTTGGTTTGACTTGGACTCATCGTGAGAATTGAGGTGGACTTAGCTTGTTGTTGACTGATCGAAAACTAATATCATTTTAAGCCTAGAAAAAGAGCTCTTTAGAGCCATAAAAGAGTTGGACATGGTCAATGGTCTCTAGCTAGCCAGCTTAGCTTCATTTGAGAGGTCTATTATTATTGTTATTATTTGTTTTTTGTCTTGGGGAATCTTTGTGATTAATGGGGCAGCATTGAATTGAATAATTGTACCAGTGTTAGGCAAGAAAGGAACCCTAAAGCCATGGTGCTTCTTTCAGTAATCATAAGTAGCATTCATGGGACCCAAGAAATTGAAAGGAAAGCTAATGCCTTTTGTTTTATAATCTAAGTTGAATCTAGGGTGACATGGTAAAGAAGAAGAAGAACCCATGATTTGGTTTGATCCATAAATTTACGAATTTAAATTTGATATATCATGCGAAAAATGAATTACGCTAATTACCCTAAAGTGATCAAATAGTTCGAGAGGACTAAGGGAATCAACATAATTGAATAATGAAACTCCATTGCCTTTTGTTTGAAGACAAGTGATCATTATTTATATTTGGAAGGTAGACGACTTGTCAACAGTGATATCCACTTTTTCCTCTTGTCATGGATAGAAGAAAGTTCAACAACCTAGTCACATACCACACACACATACCATGAGTGGTAAAGGTGGGTTCAACCATGTCAATGATGAACACAAAATGTATAGTCAAGTCGTCTATTTGCCGTCGAATTGAGCCCTACAAAGGAGTTGGCAAATCTTTATCAAGACGGGGCAGCAATGAATTGAGTTGGACCAGTGTTAGATGAGTAAGGAGCCCCAAAGCAAAGTTAACATTGTCTCTTTTGCTCCTCAGAGGCACTCGTGGGACCGAAGAGATACGAAAGCAATGTTTCATACACAACATGATCTAGGGTAGGGTGGCTGCCATATAGAACAGCTAGCAGTACATTATTGATACTATCCCACTACTTCAAAGTTCATTAACTATTCCACCATTTCAGTTCAATTCATAGAATATGATAAAATCAAACAAATTTGTTGAGTGCAAAGAGTCGACTGACTGATGATCACAAAGAATAGATTGTTATTGTTAAAAGAATAAGCTTCTATTTGAGCAGAACATCTCGAGAACATGACTATATCAGTTCAATCAGATATAGAAATTTCGACAGAGTGGTACTTTAAATCTTCTACAGACTTAGAAATTAACACTTTCATATATCACTCATGTTTTACAGTCATAGATTTGATCAAAGAAAGTTTTGCAGGAGAACCAGAAGGCACAGAAGCTGATTCAAGTTAGATTGTTCCTTCAAGTTTTTGCACAACTTGAAAGTTTGTCAATTTATCACTATCTTTTAATATTTCCATTTATGTTTATGTGTTTATGCACTACAATTTATTTGTTAAACAATGTTTTTAACTGTTATGACTCTTGTGATCTAAGTTGCCATAGTTCAATGTGCCATGACTGTTGTTTAGCATCTCAATGACACAATCCATTAATCAGCCATAACACAACACATAACAACTCAATTCCTCAATGGAAGCCATAGGCCTCAGCTCACTCGAAATATAGAATTATAATAGAACTTTAGTTGCATCACAAACAAAGATATGGTCTCAAACATTATTATCACCCTAATAACAAAGTTAAGTACATTACAACTGCATTAAACTCGATGTCGAGATGGCATGGTAGTCTCAAGACTCATCGTCCTGGTCGAGATGGTAGTAGATAAGTTTTGATGGTTGTTGGTGGTGATCGCCTACTATTAAAGACTGGAACATAAGAAAACGGGGAAGTACATAAAAGATACATAATAGATGAAATCATCGCACTTAGAATCAAACTTGCATGTACCTAGTTAGAGCATACTGTCTGTCCTTGCCGGCAACCTCCTGAAGAAATTTATTGGTGCAGAAGGCATCCTATATCGGAACCTTGGGTGCCTCATCACATAGAAGCCAGCTAAGGCAGCCAACACCTGCAATGGAGTCACATAAAACACAAGTGCAGCCATCAAGCAGAACACCACAAATATCGCAGTGGCCCGGGGATCTCTCCAACTAAGCAATGACTGGATCCTCTCCCCTTGAGTCGCTAAATCTCCAACCACAGTTTGTATCCTTCCAGCAATACTCCTTAGTCGTTCATACCTCATACGAACAATTTCTGCGCTCCTGCTGGTAGGGAAGGTATCAAACTCCTCATCGAGCTCATCTGGGTTCACAGCTTCTGCATGTGAAATTTTTGTGTTCATGTGCGGAGGATAACGAGGACGATAGCGGTAGTTCCAAATGCCAATCAGGAACATATACAGAAAAAGTGTAGGAAGTATCAGTTCTGGGAAGCAGACTAGCATTAAAAACAGAATGTGCACCAGGACTGTGGTGATGGGGTTCCTCCATGCACAAACATCACCGAACCATTTGTTCACCGCAATAACACCTGAGAAAACTGACATAAGCCTGAAGAAATTAGCCTTGCTTCGACGCATACTCCATAGATGGGAGTCGACATCAGACATGTACTCAACAACTTCCTTTCTGAGGGGAGGCTCCATTCTGCTAAGCCGTGCAGCCACTATTTGAACAGCTTGGTGCCGCAGCATATCTTGTTGCATCATAGGTAGAGGCCGTATGTAATGCATCTTAGGCAGCAAAGGTTTTGAGTATATGTACATCATGTTAATCAATGAAGTAGACGAGAACCGTATAGCAAGGTGGAGTTCGCCCATCTTCTTGACACCAGAAGGGTGTAAAACTAGAAGAGGGTATGCATGTGTATACACACGGGCTGTTTCAAGGGTTGAAAGACGTATGCGAACTTTGCCAATCTTAGCATCTTTGTTGCCGTTAGGACCCTTCTCTCCTAGTTGGCAATTGTCAAAGACACCAACTGTAAGAACTGTATCTGGATCAAAAACATCCCATGTGTACTGCTCATTGTATCTTGGAGATAGGCCGTTTATGATGGTGCGAGACCGCACCCATTTCTGGCCATATTTGGCTACACAATAGGTATCTGATGTCCCCTTTCCTTCTCGTGTCTTCATAGGATGAAGCCCTTCTGCTTTAAGTATCCCCAGCTCAAGCAACCCAATTGGTGGCTTCCAAAGCTGCTTTGCTGTTGGTCTAAGGTCGCTACTATAATTGGTGGACTCATCGAGCACATGATATCCTCCATCCAGACACACACGGAGGTGAATCCGGCTAGAAAATTTATCCTTCTTGATCTGATCAACATCAACTGCGACTGGCCTTTCAAGATTGAACCACCGACCATGAACAATGCGGTCATCAGCTCGCTTCTCTATTAATCCTAAAGGAATAACAACACGCCCAATCACCTCATCTTTATTTGGCGCCACACGGTCTTCTACAGAAAGAATGAGGTGATCCTCAAAAGGTTCAGCAGCCACAAACATGTGGTCTTCATTCCAGAAAGCATTAGATGTTCGTGCCTGAACTGTTTTCGTTCTCAATACCTGATTTCCGAGTTGTGCCTTGACATAAACATCAGGAAAGCGGGTCTTATCAGCAATTATAACATCTTGTGCCTCAACAATGTTGACCCGAACATACCACAGCCTAGGTGCATGATATACTTTCGACTTGATGTGAGAGCCAACAGCAGAGGCGCCAGCAGGTGCAACCGCATCAGAGTGCCATGCATCAGGAAATGATTCATCAGCCTGGGTTCCTATCCAAACTGCAAGCATGAGTTCACCCTTTGTTTTCTTCCCTTTCTTGTCCTCAAGCCTGTACCACTCCGGAGCCAATGGACTATCTGGTGGGACACGTATAGGAACATCATTTAAATCAAGGTGTACCAACCCAACAAAGTCATCTTTGAGCAGGTCTTTGTCTCTGACCACAACTTCAAGAATTGATGCCTGCATCCTCTCTCTAGCAAATGCAAAAACTTCATTCCATTGTGGCTTCTGGTTCTTCTCAAAATGTTTTGTGATTCCCTTGTAATTACCTACTCTCACTTCAACATAAGGATCAAGGCTTCCAGTAACATCCATGGTCGGTAAATCTCGTGCCTTCACAACACGAACAAAAAGATATTGCATTTGTTCTACAAGATCATATGTACTAGAAGGCTTCTCCGCACGAATAACACGGCCTCCAACAATCTGACCCCCACCTAGGAAAGGGTTAGTTTCTTTCAGAGCAAAATCAACTGGTTGTTGTGAGGATGGTCCTGAGTACATCCTAACGATTCTGGGAGGTGGAGGCACAGGTTTCATAGGATCTGTCACATACCTAACTGGTTCACTGATTGGAGCAGATGAGTGGTGCTCATGGACCTCTTTCGGGATACTATGAACGGTATGCCTTGATTCATGTTTGTTTTCTGGAGGTAGGTTTGTATGTGTAATCGGAACTTGAGAAGGAACTTCATGAGCTAAGCTTGGAGAAACATTACTTGGATAAGGATCGGTAGCTGGGAGGGAATTAGAAGCTTTTATAGAGGGGTCATCGGTGAGGAATACTTTAAGTCCAAGTTCTCCTTTAACGCGTGAAAATATACCACGTTTTTCCAATGGAAAGTGGAGTACAACAGCATCAGCAAGGAGGACAAAAGAGGTTCCAGCAATGCGAACCTTGCCAAGGAATGACCTGGAATGTGTGGCTTTGTTCATGCTGTACACAAAAGCTTCAAGAGCAAGTTCAGGGAGAAATGCAGGATCTGCAATGTTGAAGTAGAAGCACTCATTCCATACAGGATTAAGATCTTTTTCCTTAATTGTTGTGCGAAACTTTTGACCATCAAAATGAAGCTCCACACATGGATTGGAAGAACCTTGCCCGTCCTTAGGCATAAGGTCATGGGCACTTACAACTTCCACACCCAATTTATAATTGCTCATTTTTATGAGAGCTTGCTGTCCTTTATGAGAGATCTACATATAATTGAAAAAGTCAATTTGATTCAAGTGATTAATTTTGGAAACTGTGTAGTGTGACCAGTTATTATCGTACTGAACAAACCTAAGAAAAAGAAACTGAAAATCCATCATATGAAGGCACAAGTTGTGAACAATAACAAGAAATTAGAAAGGTCATCCTGGATGAGTCTAACAGGAAATTAAGACTACAAGTAGACTTGATGGAAAATAAGTCATCTCAGTGGAATTGCAAGTTCTAACGATAATAAAGATTAAAAGTGATATTTAGAGTGAGGATTGTCTCTCTGATGAATACACTGTCAAGCCATTGTAGAAATCAAAGAGACACTCTTACAGTATACTGAGGACAAAAAACACATGGTTTATCATAACACAAAATCATATGAAACTTAAAAGAAAATATAGCATGCAGAAGAGTGGGAATTTTGTGAAATATTTTCCAGCATAATTATTTAGTAGACAATAGTGAATCCTTAGAGCTTAGAGTTAAAATAATAATGCTAGCCTGAAGCTTATTTGAGAAAGAGCAACTTGTATATAGTTATCTGAAATCTAGCTTCAAAACGGAATGCAAAATAAGTAAAATCAAAGTTTATAGAAAGTCATAGACATGTCTCTGGATCAGAAGATAGTAGATGCTTTGAAAAAAGATTATCTGCAATAACGTTGATAAAAATTAATCTTCCCACCATTAACTCTTCGGATCCAATGTAAAGCAGTCATTAGTAAAATAACATGGATATCATAAACAAGATAAAAGAACAGTGAAAGCTTATGCATTCATGGAAGGACAAAGGAGATATATTTAACATCCTCGGTGCAACCAATTTGCAAAAGAAAGCTCTAAAATAACACATATCAGAGATAAATTAAATTTGCTTTAATAGTTTGCATAGTTTGTCGCTCTCACTACATATCTACTCTTTCTTACCAATGTGCTTTCTTTAAAAAATGACTAGTGATAAGCTTTGCGAGTTGGCATACTTTATCACAATCACTACATATCTATTCTTGTTCACCAATATGTTTTCCTTTCAAAAATGACAGTTGAATTCACAATAAGAGATCAGAGGTGAAACAGGCGGAGACACTCGGTGTTTATGATACCAACCAAACTCTTTAACATTCTTTGGTGAAGAAATTCAAAAGAGAGACAGATTTTGTGCCCGTGAAATGAACTAAAAAAGTGATAAAGAAATAAGTGTATCTGTCCAATCTTGTAACTGAGGAAGGGCCAAGGCGCACACTTTTCTCCCAGTGATCAACAGATTTATTATCCAAAGAGAAAACCCCTAAAAATAACATGGGTGACAGAAATGTGAGCACTTGCACACGAACATCATCCGCTCAATCGACGCAATACACCATTCCTCACTCACACAGGAGCCTCAACTTCCCTTTCGTGCACTAACCAACACACCTCTCTCCAGATCTGCACACAAAACAAACCAAAACCCATTTTGCCCCCATGTCTCATCGCGGCCTTTGAACGAAACCACAATCAACAAAGCCAAAACAAAATCTCATTTTTTTCCTCAAGCAAATCACTTCAATAACGTAATGGAACCTAAAAGAGTGACCCAACACAATGAATCCGACACAAACCTCGAAAAAAAACTCACCTTCCGAGCTGAACCTTTCAATTCGCGCCGATCACGCCTTCAAAGGTCGGCCAGACCGAGATCTGGAGAACTTACAGCAACAAGCCCTAGCGCAGAGGGAGGGTCGGACGCAGTGGGACAATGCAGTACGAAACTTCGGGGCATTCCCGTGGGAAAGAAGAAAAGCTACCGTGCTCTTTCGCCTTCTTCCTCCTCCTGTTCTGATCTCCTCGGTGTGCTAAAAGCACGAGCTGTTCGTCGCAGCGACGACGTAGTCCATTTAACGGCACACGCCAATCTGATTTTTTATTGAATCAAATAAATAAATAAATGGTCAACTCTTACGTCCACTCAATGTAAATCACCCGCACGATCACCAGAGGCTTGGTTACTGTGGGTCCCGCATAAGTGAGTGATGTGAGTAAGAAATTGGGGGACACGTTGCTGGTTTGGTGCTTAAGTTAATGCGGCCTGTCGCACACTGACACGGACGGTGGAATTAATTGCTGCGATCTATCGTCGTAGTAGTAGTATGTAGCTTGATTTTAGATTGTTTTTAGTTTTTCGAAATATAACTTAATTCATTTGTAAAATATCTTAAATGCTTTCTAAATTAATTAAATTTTGTCATCCATGATACTTAAAGAAAAAATAATAATAAATTTCAGTTAGCCCCATTGACTATCTCTGGGATGATCGGCTGAGTCCCATGGAAGTTTTTCACCGACCACCAGGGTAAATCAGGAAGTGCACGCAGCGACCTGCCTGATCAGCTCAGTCCTTTGAAAGTTTTCCATCGGCCACTAGGGTAAATCGGGAAGTGCACGCAGCGGCCAGGCCAGACGCCCAGCATCCTGCAAATGCGTCATAGTTGGGGATCGAACCAATGGCCAGCCCAGACGCCCAGCATTCTGCAAATGCATTGTAGCTGGGGATAGAACCACAAGTGTCTGGGTGACAACCTGAATAACCTGGATGTCCACCGCGGCACTATTATCCCGGGGACAAAACTGTAGTGGATCGCATAGCACTTCAGTCAACAAATACATATTGCTAAAAAGATTCGAATTTGAGACCTCAAATAACACATGTCTCCATACTTACCACTTAGGATAAAACACTTCATCAAAATATTTTTACAATAAATATTATTGTAAGTTGCTTAATGGCCGAGTGGTTGGCCTAATCTATTAATATGGAAATAGTAAGTTGCTTCATGAATTTTAAATCGAAGTACAAATGTTTTTACAATAAATATTATTTTTTATTTTCCTTGTATTGATGATATTAATATATTTACTAGAGCAATTAGATTAATATTAAGTCATTTCTTCAATTGTTGAAGCTCTGGAAGACCATAATAACTCTATTGGGACTTCAGAGTAAAGTGGGTATTCAGAACTAAGATTTTTTTATTTTTAATAAATAAAATTTCTTACTGAATCCCGTGAAAAATACTTTAATAGCTTTCTTCCACTGTAAAATATAATTATTTGATTCTTCTA
The DNA here is from genome assembly GCF_044706935.1 of Curcuma longa. Classification (NCBI taxonomy): domain Eukaryota; kingdom Viridiplantae; phylum Streptophyta; class Magnoliopsida; order Zingiberales; family Zingiberaceae; genus Curcuma; species Curcuma longa. The sequence continues at coordinate 25,685 of NW_027429724.1, read as the reverse complement.
TAAACCAACACAAAAGACAAACAAGCAAATACATCTTTAAGATAAAACACTTAGAAGATCAACTAAAAGGAAAGACTGTCTATTTATTATTTAAAATAAATATATAATTGTCCAATCAGGGCAGAGACAATATCAACATCTCTCTGAAAATTGTTTTGCACCCAACTACACAAAGTCTTGCAACATCACTACTGTCAGGAGCAAATTTCCCAACTGATACTAAGAGGAACTCACTCATCATCAGCTGTCCAATCAATTCGTATTCTTCCAAACGTGCCGCAAAGCAAAGCAAATGGTCGAGATACCATCATCAAGTTGAAGTGGTCTCGGATATATTTGACTTCCAACTGGACCTACAAGGAAAATTTTGACTGAGAAATGAAGAAAAGGCAAAAACTTTCATTCATGCATGCATAGGATTAAAATCACAGGTATTATCCATCACAATGATCAAAATGAATCGGCGTCAGTGATTTCCTGCTTGATAAGCAGCTTCAATATGACTGACTTAATCCACCAGTTTCATGATGTGACCATGTTGAACTGGAACCTTGACAGCTGTTGAGGAATTGAAGAAATGACAGTTCCGAATCTCTGCATCAAAACAATGATATTGCTTCAGATATGTAAGTCATAGTTTTCCTGTTGGAAAGACACGACTAATATATAGAAAATTTGTTATGGCTAATTGAATAGGTTCTACCCTGTTAATTAGCTCGAATGAAATCCTACTGCCAGAAACTTTGCCTATGGTTAGGAATTAGAAGTTTGCAATAAGGCAAAAGATTAAAAAAATTATCTAGACAGTAACACCAAATAGGCTTTTCAATGCACGTACATCAATATGCCAAAATAATCCTTACTTCAATTGGTAAACTTATCTAAAAGTTGTGCAAAGAGATTAGGATGAGCTTCAAAAAGGTTATTATCGATAAGTGGTATTTCTAATAAACATGTAATACAGAGATATCTTCATAGAATGGTGATAAACACTATACTTATATTGAGATATGAAGATGATGTTACCTTAAAATTGCCATATAGTTCAAATAATGGAACAGCAATCAATTTCAAGTTTTGGGGAATAGCAAAATACTCTCTTTCAGAGAGGTGAACAACGAAAAGCTTCTTGCATTCCTGGAAATAGAAGTTGTTTGGTTTAGTACGATATGACAATCTACAGATTTGGCCCCTGATCTGATCAACGCAACTTACCTTTGGCTTTGTAATGTGAGGAGGGCAGTATGGGTACATTACTCTCTCAAAGTTTGGCCTCCACCAAGTAGCAACACACTCCCCGATCTGCAAGTTGACAAACAGGTAAAGTAACATAAAACAAAAGTAACGCATCATAAAGCTTATTTGATTAAATTGAGCAGTACATAAAAACTGAGTTCGCAACAACATTTGACATTTGACATTTGACAGAAATCTTGTGTATGTTTCTTTAAAAATTAAGTGCATATATAAATTCTATCAAAAGATTAGGGTAAAGAAGGCTAACGGAGGGAAGAATACTAAAAACTCAGCTTCGAGCACGGAACCACATCAGTTGATCATCAAAAGAGAAGGGGGGAGGACCCAAATAACTATAGCCACTGCTAGTCTAGAAATAACAATATAATAACGATTTATATTACTTTATTTTTATGTATTTAATAAAGAAATAACAATATATTACTTGACTAGAGTGATACATTTCAATTAAGGTCCTTTCTGCTAGATAAAAGTTACAATGGAAACAATTACTTTTGCTACCTCTAATGGTATGGATGCTAGATTTGAAGGGTTATTTGCTCGTCTAGAAGTAAGCATTTGGTTTATAGTATAACATTCCCAGGAACGTTGCAGTAATATATTATTGTTGTGTTTGGTTTGACCATTTATTTAGATTGCCTAGCATCTTACATGGTGATGTGAAACAGGTAGCCACAAAATATCAAAATATGATTCATCACATTTTGTCGATGGTAATCTTACATTCCACCACTAGGGAATTTTGAAGTATATTTTCAATACAATTTATCGATTATATTAATATGAATTAAATCAATAATAATATATTTTAGAAAGTTATACTAATTTATTATAATATATTGATAACAATATTTATAGATCATACACTAATATTAGTTATGTTATATTTGGCAAATTTAAAAAAATAGTGAAATAATATTTGTTAAGCTAATATCCCTAAAGCACAAATATTGCAAAACAAAAAACTATTGATTTAACATCATATTCATATTAACGCATTCATTAAACTTATGTCAGTCTACTTTCTCCTTCAACAAATTCCCAAAAATGTAATTCGCGTGACAATAATTTAACAACCATAATGAGAGCATCTGTAATGAAGGCAAATCAAATAAATTAAATCAAACACCTGCCAATTTGGCTGAAAGGAAGCTGGACTTGGACCAAGTTTGCTTAACAGTTTTCGTTTCAAGCCCTCAATTTCTGAGAACAGACACAAGAACTTTGAATCGAGCATGTAAAGACTTTGGATATGCAATCAATAACAAATAGCTCAGAAATAATACGACATTAAGCACGACTACATCTAAAATGACATGGCCTACCATTTTCTCCAGGTTTCAAACGTCCACCAGGGAGTTTCCAGAAAGTATTTCCTATTCGAAATAGCAGTATATGTGGGTGGTTGTGCTCCTGAACCTAAAAGAACAAGAAAAAAGACAGTTTAATTAATGTGCAGAGAAATATACTATAACGAACAAAGGTTGATCAAGTGATGGACTATCATTACGATCAAATGAAAGGGTAAAAACAAGGGGAAACAAAAAGCCAATAAAATAATGGTACTACATATAGTTATCTACCAACAAAATCCCTGCGACACTCGTCCGCATGCCTTCTTTCATATAGCTGAAACAAACAAAAAGAAGCAATCAAAAATTGTAAATTATAAATATCCAAATTAAATCAATAATAAAGCTACAAGAGAATAAGAAAAGAAGATGTCACAGACTTTTCCAATACAATCAACAATCATAGTAAAAAATTCACCAACATTGTCAAGCTGTGTTTATCCTATTTGAATATTATTCCTTCATCAAACCAGATGCACAACTATATTAGTATAAATATTCAAATCATCTAAATTATTTTTAATACATTAACCCAAATTTTCTTGGCCTCCCTCAATCCCTTTATACACCAATCCATCTAATAGATTCAACTTTTATAACTATAGAACCCATTATTCGTATTGGAACATATCGATACCATCATAGACTATTTTCTTTTATTTAATCTTCTACCCAAACTATATTTAAATGCTTTTAGAGTGTTTTATCTAGCACGATCTAGGCACAAACACACCCCTTGGAAAACCATAGTAACTCCATCCCTTATTGTGACTGCATCTGCCGCCACTATCGCTACCCAACCTACCTATGAACCTGATCTCTTCTCCAGCATCCATAAGATCCGACCTTCAATCAATTCTTCCACACAGTAAAATATCACCAATGCAGAAACAATTGATTATTAAAAGAAATGCAAGATCTTTCCCACAAAGAGACAATAGATATCCCTTATTTCATTTACAATTGTCTTACTTAAAAGGACTGAGATCAAGAAGATTATTGCTTTTGAATTCTGCAAATTCCCTCAAAGATGAATTAGTAACTAGTAGACAGTCAGACCATGCCTAAGATCACATTAAATTTGGCGAAATTAAGAAACAAAAGATCTGCAGGAATAACCCAACATCGAGCTCTAACCAAAGGTCCTTTAACTCAGCCAAAGTGCATCGCACGACCTGATCACAGCTAGTTGCTGCTTTCATGCCATAGTTTCTCTTCCCATTTTTTCCAATTAGCCAGATAGAGACAAGTATACATGCTACCAATATCTATCAAAGAATTTGCAAGAAAAGAAAAAGGGGGAAATAAATAAATAGGCACATGAATAATTACCCATTTCGCATCTCCAAACCAGAATGAAGTTGAAAGATTCAAATTAGCGTTTAAGTGACGGGGAGACGGAAGAAAGCGAATCAGAATCCCTGTTGCGATCGCGGAAGGGAAACTGCAAGGGAACGGAGAAAGAAACGGACGTACTTGATCCTCATACGTTCGAAACGATCGGCGACGGACGTGTCCTTCTCCATCTTGGGCTCCTTCTCCCCGAAGTCGTAGTTGTCGAGAGGGTAAGTGTTTACCACCGGCGATGGCAGCATCTCTCTCGTCCTCACCTCTAGATCCTCCTCGACTTTGCTGCTCTCAACAACACCGCTCCTTTCCGCCGGAGACCACGGCAAGACGGCGACTGGTCGCCGTATGAAAGAACAGGGGCGCCCTCTTGTCTTCGCTGCAGCTGGATTAGGTCGGACTCCGGCGGGCAACGTTTTGGAGGGAGGGGCCGGTAATCGACGATCGGAATTCGAATTTAATCTGAAAATTCTACATCCAATAATTTAAAATATATAATATATTTTTATATTTTTTTATTTTTATTTAAATATTTTATCATTATCATATTAATATTTTATTAAACATCTTAATTTATAAAATAAAATTTAATTTAATTTTAAAAATCCTTAAACTCTAACTTCAAAAATAATGTAATCAATTTAAATTCGATTCGAATTTAATTCAATTTAAAATCCTAATTCTCAATTCGATAGGTATGATTCATTTTTGACATCCTTGATTGAACAAGATATAACAAAAATAAAATATATAAAAATTAATAAATTCTTAATTTAATTTATAAAAGGTTATATTATTTATAGACATATCATATTATAATTTTTAATTAATAAAATTCTCATTAACGAAATTTTTGTTAAAATATTGAAAAAAAATAAAATTATTTTTATTAAAACAAAATTTTAACCAACTGTTTAAAATAATATGAATATATATTTAAATATAAAATAAATATTTTAGTTAAAAGAGTTTGATAAATACATAAACGAGAAAGATAAAAAAATATCATAAAATTAATAAATATGATAAAACTTAAATTATCAAAAAAACACTTAACAATACCATATTTAATACAAAATTCTCTTACCCAAAATAACCCTAAAATAGTCAACTAGAACTTCACGGTTTAAATTTTTAATATTTTCTCCGAAATTGTTTGGATTAGATTTAAAAGAATCTAACCTGAGATAATTCCAAAAACAAATTTTCATTATATATATATATATATATATATTCGCCATGCCGTCCAGCCACCATCGGCCCTGGCATGATCAACGCGCCATTCGCCGGCGCGTCTATTGGCATCGGATTCTGATCAAATTGTGTCGGATTTCGGCCACAATGCGGTTGAAATCTGATGCCGACAGACTCGTCGACAAGCGACATATCGATCGTGCTCAGGCCGACGAGCGACGGTGGCCAAACGACACAGCGAGAGCGGCCGATAGCAACAGGGGTCGGGGGACGGAATACTGTGCATTCATATATTTGGATGGTCAGATCTGATGCACGATCGCATGATAGATGATGGATCACGTGTCGCGCACAGGCACGCACTAAAAAGTCGTGCAGAATATCAAAATCATATATACATAAATATATACTTAAATGTATTATCATTATTTTTATATAAAACAAGAACTTTCCCAGTGCTGTCATTAAAAGAACTGCTACATTTTGCAAAACAGGCGGAAGATTGAGCTGCAACATCCGAAACGCTTTAATCTTAGGAATATGGCCGGTTGATCGATACTCTGAAGCTCTATCTTCTACTTTAAGCAGATCTACCTTCCAACGAGCTTCTGCCATCGCTCTCCTCTCCTCTGCTTCCTTGTGGATCGTTGCGATCTTGTTCTTCATCTTCTCTGCACATTCTGCTTTCTTCTCCTCCAGTTTTTCCTGCTCGCACAAGAGTCTTCAACCATTATGTTACATCCGCTAAACTGAAATGCCAAAGAGAAAGGAAAAAAAACAATCTTTGTGAAGAACACATTTACCTGGATCTTCCTGAGATCTGCCTCAAGAGCTGCCTTCTTTGAGTTCTCCCAAGAAAGAATGGACGACATCTTCTTTTCAGTTCTATTCAACGCCAGACACAAAAACATCGACATTCTATAATCATGCTAACAGATAGAGTTTAAAGTCATTTCTTAGTTTATTTGTATTGACATATGAATACCTATGATCCTAACATCATAACATATTTGGATTCAAGTATGCAGCATAAAGTATAATCACAGATTGAGATCATATGACAACATGAATGATGCATGAGAATCTTACTTATTTTCCACTTTTGTCTTTTCATTTTCTTCCCAAGCCTTGATTAAGGATATCATCTTCTCATTTGCGACCAGTGCCAGGAGAACATCTGCAGATCACAAGCATAATTATCTTAATTTACAGTACACCATTAAATATCTGCAAATTAAGATCTCATTCACCACCTCTGTCGGCTGCATTTCCCTGGTTTTTCTTCAGTGGAGAAGAATCTACAGGTTCAGTGCATCAGAGAAATGTCAACCTTAAAAGAGTACGAAGACATTGAAAGAAGTGTAAATAAGGGATTGGATTCAGTAAAGGATATAGAGGTCTTACTCTCCGCTAGTGAGTCTGGCGGCTCCTCCACCTCCGGCGATGCCGCGGCGTTCGTCGTCGGGCCGTGCTTCTCCCTCATGTCGAATTCCGACGGCTCCGCCTTCGACTCCGACTGCAAAGCAAGCTGCCGACTTATCTCCTTCGCGACCCAGACTTTAAGAAAACTTGAGGGGCCAGCGGCGCGGAAGCAAGTGCCAGCTCCCATTTCGGCACACCTCACGCTGCGCACCGCCTTGGAGGGAATGAGAGCGGCCGAGGGGAGCCGAGCACATCACCGTCCCGCCAGTCCGCCACGTCTCTCGCATTTAATGCTTTACGTGCCGCAGAATCATACTGATACATATGGCGAGGATGACGTAACCTTTTAATTAGACGGAGCTCAACAGTAGTAAGGTCTAAACTAAAGTGTCAGCATAAATCAACACCATTTTGATCGCAACGGATCTAATCGATTAAGCAGTGTTCCGGGGATAATCCAATGGGCTCATCATGGTCGAACTCGAGTCTAAGTCTGGTCCCGCTCCCAAAGAACGCAACCGGTTGGATCCTCGAACTTGACGAATCAAGTCACTCAACATAGGTAACCACCCGAATGGCCTCCGTCTTGCCGAATTGCATTCGCCGAATAGCCATCCGGCTATCGACTTCGCCGAATCGGCCAGTTGGCCACCTCCCCAGTGAAGGACCTATTCGGCACTATCCCTAAGCCGAGTCCCTCATTCGGCTCTACCCTTAGCCGAGTCCTCTCATCCGGCAGCAGCCTGCCGAATCCTCCATCCGGCAGAAGCCTGCCGAAGCAGCCTGCCGAATCCTCCATCCGGCAGAAGCCTGCCGAATCCTCCATCCGGCAGCAGCCTGCCGAATCCTCCATCCGGCAGAAGCCTGCCGAATCCTCCATCCGGCAGAAGCCTGCCGAATCCTCCATCCGGCAGCAGCCTGCCGAATCCTCCTCACCAGGCTGCCGAATCCTCCATCCGGCAGAAGCCTCCGAATCCTCCATCCGGCAGAAGCCTGACTCCTCACCAGGCCGAATCCGAGTCCTCAGCCGACTCCTCAGCAGGCCGAATCCGAGTCCTCAGCCGACTCCTCAGCAGGCCGAAATCCGAGTCCTCAGCAGACTCCTCACCAGGCCGAATCCGAGTCCTCAGCAGACTCGCCTTACAGTGCCCTGGCATGTCCCATCATGTTCTCTGACTGGCCCACGCCCTTCATTTATTATCGCCGCCCTCTCTAACACCCACGTGGGCAATGACATGACGGCTACCTACCAGAGATGGGACTCTGACTATTGTGCTCGATTGTTCCTGACACCTCATTAATCATGATGGGACACCCTCTTAATGATGACGTGACAGGTACACGCTCATCTCTCCTTAAAAGACCACTCCCTCCTTGACAGGTAAAGTTTTTCCTCTTTTGCTCTCTCTTTTACACGCTCAAGTGCATTACTGTTCATCTTCTTCTTCCTCTCGTCATTGCTAACTTGAGCGTCGGAGTGGTCGCGCCGGGGCACCCCCTGGCCGTCCTACTGACGTTCCCTGTGTTCGCAGGCCATCCTCTGAAGCTGCTGCGGGTCTTCATCGGCTCCGGCGGAGTCTCCAGGCGACCGTTGAAGCTGCCATCGCCCCCAGCGCTCGCTACTGTTCACCAGCAGTCACTTCACCAGCTTCAGGACGGCGAGCTAAGGTCCGGTGACGTGTCCAGGAGCAGTTCTCAACCGGAACATAATTTGGCGCCGTCTGTGGGAACACATTTAGCCCGGATTTGAGATGCCGACGGACGAACCCCCTCAGCCTCGCCTCATCACCATGACGCAGGAGGAATTTGACCGCGCCGTGGCTGCCGCCGCCGCCGTTCTAGCAGTTTCCAGGCAACCACCTCAGGTACCAGCTGGCCCTTCGCGACCTCATTCTTTCTCCGGCGAAGCCCCGCCACCGCCAGCGCGCCAGTTGTTTGGGCCCACGGAAGCCCATCCTTCTCAGGCCCATCAGGCCCATCCTTCTCAGGCCCATCATTCTCAGGCCCAGCAAGACCCCGCCTATCAAACTCCAGCATATCGAGCTCCAGCCCCTCAGGCCTATCAGGCCCAAGCCCACCAGATTCCGGCCCATCAGGCCCAAGGTCAAGCCCAACCTCATCAGTACGAAGACTACGGAGGAATGTCTGTAGAGTCTGCAGCAGTACGAGCCACACCTCATCGCCGTTCGAAGGGAAAAGGTCCACATCCTGGTGAAGGCAGTAGCTCCAACAAATCTCCCTTCGCCCCGTGGATTCTGGAAGAAGAACTTCCACGTCACTTTCGTGCCCCTCAGCTTGCGGATTACACCGGAGCGACTGATCCAGAAGATCACCTGGGCAAATTTGAGAATGCAGCCACTCTGCATCAATATACTGACGCCATTAAATGCCGGGTGTTCCTTACCACTCTCGCCGGCGCAGCTGTCCGCTGGTTCAACCATCTACCGCCGGCTTCTGTATGCTCTTTTGATGATTTCAGAAGTTCCTTTTTAAGACAATTTGCCACCAGCCGGGCCTATAGGAAGACTGTCATGGATCTCTTCTCCGTCAAACAAAAGGCCAAGGAGTCGCTCAAGCAATATGTGCGCCGGTTCAATCAGGAAGCGAGGGAAGTCCCTGCGGCTCAATCGGAAGTCCTCGTCAGTGCCTTCTCTCAAGGGCTGATTGAGGGCGATTTCTTCCGGTCTCTCATCAAGAAGCCGCCCGAGAACTTTGATGCATTGCTGACTCGAGCCGACAAATACATACACGTAGAGGAGGCCCAGTCGGCTCGGCGCACTAACACTGATTCCCACCAGCATGGAGGTCCGAGCCAACAGTCGGCCCCAGCAGCCCGTACTGAACGCCGCCCACCACCTCAACCACTACGAAGACTGGAGCCGGAGCGCCAGGCCCGGCTAGAAGCAGGCGCCCGTGCTATACAAGCAGTAGACGCCCGACCAGCGCAATCTTCAGGGCCCTCGCGTTGGGTGCCCCGATTCTGCGCCTATCACCGGACTCGGAGTCATGACACTCGAGACTGCTATCAGTATGCCCGAGTCCTCCGAGAAGCAGAGGAACAGTGCACCAGGGAGGCTATCTCTGCCCCCCAGCCCCGAATAGAGACCACCAACCAGACAACTCCGTCATCCCCGTCGCCTTCTCCTCGAGCCGCCCACGAACGTCACCGCTCTCCGAGGGAACTAACTCCCCCCACTCGGCTGCTCCGATCGCCCTGAGACAACCATCCACATCGCTGCCGGATTGCCTGCTGGACTGAAGTTAGAGCTTGCCGTCTGCCTTCTCCGCAATCAAGATGTCTTCACCTAGGCTCCAACTGGCCTCACAGGAGTCTATCCTGCTGTTGCTGTCCATCGTCTCCATACCCTTCTGGGAGCTCCCATCAGGCAGAAGTGACGCACTTAGCGTCTCGGAGTACTGTACGTCCTGTGTATTTCTCGCACATATAGACACTATCAGGGCCTCCGCCAGATGTCAAGGCTTCTCAGCCATTTTTCAACCTCCCTTCGGCTCGGACATAGCCAAGGTCGAGCTCAATTTAGGTCTCGGACCTACGCCACCGACACAACTTAGGTCGCGGACCTGCGCCTTCGACAAACGCCTCCCTCTCATGGGGTCCAGCTTTACCAGCAATCACACTCCTGGTCCAAGACAAGGGAAATTTACAAAGCTGATCCAAATCGTCCATTCGGCCACTCCTCCGCCGAATCCTTCATTCGGCTATGCCTCCACCGAATCTCCATGCTGCAGCGCCTCCCCCGAACCCTTCACGCGGTTATGCCTTCGCCGAAGCCTTCATTCGGCAGCATCTCCGCCGAATCCTCCATGCGGCTTCACCTGCGCCGAATTCTTCAGTCGACTTCAACTTTGCCGAATCCTACCTTCGGCTTCGCCTTCGCCGGATCCTACATTCGGCTTCGCCTTCGCCGAATCCTACCTTCGGCTTCGCCTTCGCCGGATCCTCCATTCGGCTTCGCCTTCACCTACCAGGCCCCGGCCTACCCAGGCCCGGTCCTACATCAACGCTACGCATCTCAGACTGCAAGTACCATGGTAGGCCATGGAATGCTTTACTTCCTACACCATGGTACGTACTTTACTTCCCTAACTTGAATAACGGGAATACTTCCGCAGGTCCTCTCCACGCTAAGGCTTTTCAGCCATTCGACATCACTCTCCCGACTCGGACATAGTCGGGATCGAGCTGTCTCCACCGACATAATTAGGTCTCGGACCTACTCCATCAGCAATTGCCCTTCTCAGGGTTCATAGGTCTCGGACCTACATCCAAGGTCGAGCTCACCGACATCTCGGACCTACTCCATCAGGCTTCTCAGGACCTCCCTTCGGCTCGGACATAGCCAAGGTCGAGCTCAAATTAGGTCTCGGACCTACTCCATCAGCAATTGCCCTTCTCAGGGTTCAACCTCCCTTCGGCTCGGACATAGCCAAGGTCGAGCTAAATTAGGTCTCGGACCTACTCCATCAGCAATTGCCCTTTTCAGGGTTCAACCTCCCTTCGGCTCGGACATAGCCAAGGTCGAGCTCAATTCTGGTGGTCTCGGACCACTAGCTCCATCAGCAAATGTCCTTGTCAGGGCTCAACCTCCCCTCATAGTCAGGGTCGAGCTTACTCCCGGTGGTCACGGACCACTAGCGCCCGACACATCAAAGTCTGGTAAATTTCATAACACTTGCTATCTTTTCATGCTTAACTCCCCCGCGCTTCGCGCAGCCGGGGTCGAGCCGAATCGCGGAATCGGACCCGCTACAGCGTCTGTCACCGCCATCTACTACAATTCTCAAACTCCCCCGCGCTCCTGCAGCCGGGGTCGAGCTCGCCTTGGCAACCGAGTCGTACTACCGGCGTGGGGTCAACTCACGCGGTTCTCTTGTTAAGCGGTTTTCATCTAGGCTTTCAGCCATTCATCCCAGGCTTCTCAGCCCTTCATCTAGGCTTTCAGCCATTCGTCCGGGCTTCTCAGCCATCCAATCGGACTTCCTCTGCTCAGTCATTCGGCCACAGCAGCTCAGCTCTGCTCATTCGGCCACAGCAGCTCAGCTCTGCCATTCGGCCACAGCAGCTCTGCCCATGCCGCAAGGACACGCTCTACTCCATCGTCCGCAAGCACGGACACGCTCTACGGTCCGCAAGCACGGACACGCTCTACGCCGTCCGCAAGCACGGACACTCTACGCGTCCGCAAGCACGCAGAATCGTCCGCAAGCACGGACACGTCCGCTAGCACGGACACTCTCCGTATCGTCCGCAAGCACGGACACACTCTACGTATCGTCCGCAAGCACGGACACGCTCTACGTATCGTCCGCAAGCACGGACACGCTCTACGTATCGTCCGCAAGCACGGACACGCTCTACGTATCGTCCGCAAGCACGGACACACTACGCATCGTCCGCAAGCACGGACACTCTGCTCTCGTTCAAGCTCAGCGGCAGCTCAGCCCTGCCACACAGCAGCTCAGCTCTGCCCACTCAGCCACTCGGCCACTCGGCCACTCGGCCATTCACACTTCACATTTCCGAATCGTCCGCAAGCACGGACCTTCTCCGAATCGTCCGCAAGCACGGACACTTATTTCCGAATTCCGCAAGCCCGGACATACCGAATCGTCCGCAAGCACGGACATACTTTCGTTCCGCCGAATCGTCCGCAAGCCCGGACATACTCCGTTGCCGAATCGTCCGCAAGCCCGGACATACTCCGGACATACTTGCCGAATCGTCCGCAAGCCCGGACTCACTTCGTTGCCGAATCGTCCGCAAGCCCGGACTTACTCCGTTGCAGAATCGTCCGCAAGCCCGGACATACATTGTTCCTGAATCATCCGCGAGCCCGGACCGTCCGCCTTTCCGACATGTCCGCAAGCCCGGACCGTTCGAATCGTCCATACCCCCGAATCGTATGACACTCCGAGGCTTCTCAGCCACTCGCCGAGGCTGCTCAGCCACTCACCAAGGCTTCTCAGCCACTGATTCAAGGCTTCTCAGCCATTCTGCCAAGGCTTCTCAGCCATTCTTCAGGCTTCTCAGCCATTCTCCAAGGCTTCTCAGCCATTCTTCAAAGGCTTCTCAGCCACTCGGCCACTCGGCCATTCGGCCATTCGGCCATTCGGCCATTCATTCGGCCATTCGGCCACTCGGCCACTCGGCCACACGGCCAGTCGGCCACACGGCCAGTCGGCCGCTCTGTTCAGTCACTCGGCGACTTTGTCAGCCCGCCCACTCTGTCACTCGGCCAAGTCTCTCCGTCACCCATCCAGGTTTTGATCGGCTGAGTCTACGGACCCAACTCAGACTCGAGTCCAACTCAGTCTAGTCAGTCCGACTCACGCTCCCTTCGACTAGACTAGTGGGGAGGCTTATGTTCCGGGGATAATCCAATGGGCTCATCATGGTCGAACTCGAGTCTAAGTCTGGTCCCGCTCCCAAAGAACGCAACCGGTTGGATCCTCGAACTTGACGAATCAAGTCACTCAACATAGGTAACCACCCGAATGGCCTCCGTCTTGCCGAATTGCATTCGCCGAATAGCCATCCGGCTATCGACTTCGCCGAATCGGCCAGTTGGCCACCTCCCCAGTGAAGGACCTATTCGGCACTATCCCTAAGCCGAGTCCCTCATTCGGCTCTACCCTTAGCCGAGTCCTCTCATCCGGCAGCAGCCTGCCGAATCCTCCATCCGGCAGAAGCCTGCCGAATCCTCCATCCGGCAGAAGCCTGCCGAATCCTCCATCCGGCAGAAGCCTGCCGAATCCTCTTCCATCCGGCAGCAGCCTGCCGAATCCTCCATCCGGCAGAAGCCTGCCGAATCCTCCATCCGGCAGAAGCCTGTCGAATCCTCCATCCGGCAGCAGCCTGCCGAATCCTCCATCCGGCAGAAGCCTGCCGAATCCTCCATCCGGCAGCAGCCTCCATCCGTCCTGCCGAATCCTCCTCAGCAGGCCGAATCCGAGTCCGCAGTCCTCAGCCGAATCCGAGTCCTCAGCCAACTCCTCCATCAGGCCGAATCCGAGTCCTCAGCAGACTCCTCACCAGGCCGAATCCGAGTCCTCAGCAGACTCGCCTTACAGTGCCCTGGCATGTCCCATCATGTTCTCTGACTGGCCCACGCCCTTCATTTATTATCGCCGCCCTCTCTAAACACCCACGTGGGCAATGACATGACGGCTACCTACCAGAGATGGGACTCATGACTATTGTGCTCGATTGTTCCTGACACCTCATTAATCATGATGGGACACCCTCTTAATGGTGACGTGACAGGTACACGCTCATCTCTCCTTAAAAGACCACTCCCTCCTGACTGGTAAGTTTTTCCTCTCTCTTCTCTTTTACACGCTCAAGTGCATTACTGTTCATCTTCTTCCTCCGTCTCCATTGCTGACTTGAGCGTCGGAGTGGTCGCGCCGGGGCACCCCCTGGCCGTCCTACTGACGTTCCCTGTGATCACAGGCCATCCTTGAAGCTGCTGCGGGTCTTCATCGGCTCCGGCGGAGTCTCCGGCTACTTTGAAGCTCTCATCGCCCCCACCATCGGCCACTGTTCAGAGCCATCTACGAGCTGCAGCCCACGGCGAGCTAAGGTCCGGTGACGTGTCCAGGAGCAGTTCTCAACCGGAACACCCATATTGGGCCCTCACCTCGGGCCTTTGTCATGTTAGCATAGCACACCACCGCCCAAGGAAGGACATACCTTCTAGTGTCAAAGATTTGGTCCTTTCCGATACCTTCCCTTCTGCACAACCATACAGAGAGGGTGTACCGAATTTTTAGACGCGGTCTCCCCCGATACCCTCTATTCTACGTATAAGGCCAAGGGGAATATGCAAGTATTAGACCAGCTGGTGCCCTTCAATACCTCTTATCTACATATACAGCTAAAATAGAAGGGGAATCGACGGGAATTTCCTTTTGCGGCAGAAGGCTGCATGCAAAGGAGAAGACATCACCCTACCCTACGGAGAGAATCTCAATACAGATTATAAAAGGACCAGCTTATCACCATGTTTGAGGTTTGATCCCTGAAACTCTACAACTCTTACTAGTCGCTTTCGTTCTCATCTACATCATTTTTACTGGATCCTAACTTGAGTGTTGGAGTGGCTTGTCGAGATTCCTCGACACCAGTCTAAGCTCTCCTTTCAAGTGTGTTTCAGGTCTGACTTTGATTCAGCTCTTAGGTTCAACCTAGAGATTGGCCGCACCTGGTTCAGAGATCGTCTGCGCTGGATAGTTTGTTAATTGGTGATTTAATTATCCGTGGTATTTGACCGGAACATATATGATGACACCGCTGTATCAATGCAATGCGTGCCTTCTCCCAACTGATCATGAGATCGACAGTTTAAAACCATTAGAGTGACGGAATGATTAGTTGTGAAGGCTGCTTACAATTGATGAGCGATTGATAAATTTTCAAAGGCGCGTTTCAAATTTAAAAATGTCTGAAAGGCGTATCAAAATTTTATAAATTTTTTAAAAATGCATCAGTTTTATCCCTCCGACGGTTATTGATTTTTTTTCATTTATATATAATATATAATATTTTCTTTTTTCCCCTCTTTTATCTAAAATATTATTCCCCTCCTCTCTTTCTTTTAAAATTAAATTAAATTTTATTTAATTTTTAATCATCTAAATTTATTTATTTTTATTTTTAAAACTTTAATAAAAATTTTAGAAACATAAAAGAAATTTAATAAAATATTAAAAATATTTTTTCTATTTTTAATATCTAATTATAAAATAATAAAAAATTAAAATTAATAAAATTAATTTTTTATTAATAAAAATAATTTAAAAATAGAATAAAAATTTACTTTGATATTAGTTCAAAAATTAATACTACAGTTTAAATATAAAAATCATTATGATATTAATTTTTAAAGACTAACATTATAGTATTCTAAAAATTTTAATTTATTTTAGGCAATATTAAAAATATTTTAAAATAGTATATGAGAATTTATTTGAATTCAGATTCATCTAGAAGTTAGAATGAGTACAATTGAAACTTTTTAAATCCATAAATAAATTTTGATTGAAATTTATTGATGGATTTAGACGATTTGGATTTTTAAAATTTTATAATGAAATGGAAGCATAGAGTATGTAGAATATAAATATGGTGTCCAATTCTAATCTTAATATACGTAGGCGAAGTTATGATCGTATGTTAACTAGCACAACTATAGTGTTGGTTTCCAAAGACCAATACAAATGTGATGCTGGTCTTCTAAAACCAGCAACATAGTGTTGATTCTAATCATATACTATGATGTTAATTTTCAAGATCAACATTATTGTAGTGAAAATCAATACTATAGTATTATGAAAGTTTCAAATTATTTCGAGTATTGTTGGGAGAGTTTTAAAACATTAAACAAAGATTTATTTAGACTCAAGTTCATTTAATAAATTATAGAAGTTGAAATGAGTGCGATCAGAGCTCTATAAATCCATCAATGAGTTTTGGTCAAAACTGATTGATAGACCTAAGAGACTCAGATTTCTAAAAAGAAATGTGAGTGTATAGAAGGGAGATATTATGATAAATCTTAGTCCTGAGTCTCCTGCACAAAGTTATAGGCTTGTGTTAATTGACACAAAGTCTGAAACTTTGTAGACCCTTTGAGCAATGCTATGAATCCTTTACGATGATAACAAAGAGCACCCTTGGACTCTCGGGCACTACAGAAACTTAAATGAGTTGGAATGAGCCCAATTAGATCTCTTTAAATCCATCAATGGGGTTTGACAGAAATCCATTAATGGACCTAAGGGACTTGAATTTCTGAAAACTTGCAATGAGATGGGAGAGATTAGTGTGTAGGAGGTATATATGGTGTTCATGCTGATATTCCTATGATAAGTTATATGTATGTGTTAAATGTCTACTTTTGGAGAGCATAACTTTTGACTCGGGTATCAGAATGGGACGTTCTACGCACCAAATCGAAGCTTGTTCAGATATCTACATTTATTATGAGGGTGGAACCCCGTAACGAGCCATGTTTCAACCCTAAAAATATTGTTTAAGGCCATTTCAGAGATTCAAAAGAAATTTTATCTTTTTTTAATTAATTTTTAGCCATAACTTATCGTAGGGATGTCAGAACCAGTCATGAACACCATAAATATATTTTTTGTACTATTCTCTTCCATTTCATGGTAAATTTTTAGAAATCCAAAACTTCTAGGTCCATCAATGGGTTTTAACCAAAACATATTGATGGACCTAGAGAGCTATAATCGGATCCATTCCAAGTGCTACAGTTTCTAAAGTTCCTCGAAGTCTATATGTGCCCAAAGATATCAATTTGAAGTCATTAATAACAGTGATCAGAAGGTCTAAAACTTTAAGACAATTGACATATATATATAACTTTTCATAGGGATGTCAGAACCAGGATAGGACACCATACATAACTTCACAACACTACCCTCTTCAATTATATGTTAACTTTTCAGAAATCCAAGTCGTCTAAATCTATCAATGAGACTCTTATGGGTTTATTAGGTGAACATGAGTCTAAATAAACTCTTTTTTTATTATTTTAAGGTCCTCCCAATAATGTTTAAAATGATTTGAAACTTTTAAAATACTATGGTATTGATTTTTGAAGACCAACACCATGGTGGTATTGATTTTCAAAATCAACATCACAACATGTGATCAGAATCAACACTGTGGTGCTTATTTTTGAAGACCAACATCATTGTAGTGCCGATCTTCGAAAATCAACACCACAGTATGTGCTAGGATTGACACAACTCTTTTATTTCATTGTAAAATTTCATAAATCTAAATTTTTTGATCCATTAATGGATTTTGATCAAAACTTAGTGATGGACTTAGAGAGTTCTTATCGGGCTCATTCCAACTACTGTAGTTTTTTATAGTATTTTGGAGTTCAAGGGTGTCCTCCGTTATATCATCATAAATGATTCCTAACATTGCTTCAAAAGTTTAGAAAATTTCATACTTTATGTCAATTGACATAGGCATATAACTTTGTATAAAAGACTTAGGACCAGGATTTCTCACTATATTTTCTTTCTACACACTCACATCTTCCATCTCATTGTAAGTTTTCAGAAATCTGAATCCCCTATATCCATCAATAGATTTTATCAAAAATTCATTATGAATCTAGAGAGCTCCGATCATACTCATTCCAATTTTATGAGTTTATTAGATAAACCTGAGTCCAAATAAACCATCGTGTACTATTTTAAGGTCCTCAATAGTGCTCAAAATGATTTAAAACTTTCAAATCATTGTGATGCTTATCTTCGAAAACTAACACCACAATGATGTTGGTATTTAAGCCATGGTATTGATTTTTAAAGACCTGCACCAAAGTAATTTTTTATTTCATTTTTTAATTATTTTTATTAATAAAATCAACTTTATTAATTTTATTTTTATTCTTTTATAATTATATATAAAAAATAAAAAAATATTTTTATTAATTTTGTTTTATGTTTTTTAAAACTTTTATTAAGGTTATAAAAATAAATAAATTTAGAAGATTATCTATACTAATTAAAATTTTAATTTAACTTAAGCATAAAGGGAAGAGAGAAATATTATTGCATACAAATGAAAAAGAGAAAAAAAATTATATATTACATATAAATTAAAGAGAAAGAGAATGTCAAAAGTAATCAAAGCGTAAAATTGAAATTAAGTATATTTTTTGAAAAAAAATAAAATTTAAAAGGCATCATTTGAGAATTCGCCGATGGATAAGATGTTGTTGCAGGATTCTTAGAACAAGAACATAACGTCTAGCTTTTATCATCTCCCATTAAGATAGCAAGAAATCCACATTTAATCCATCAGAGACACACGTACGCTGTTGTTCTTCCTACTTCTTTGATTTGATTGCATCAGTGATCTCATATTTCAACAGAGGGAAATGTTAAACCCGTAAGAAGATCGCTGTATCATGTTATGTTTTTTACTGTATTTGTATGTAGTGTATCATTTCTCTAAATTAAAAAAAAAAAGTAAGATAGCTTCTCACGTGACATTCTAATTTTATTTATTATTCAAATATCATATGCTTATGTTATCGTTGTATGAATTTTAAATTTTAATTATTAAAAAAAAAGTACTCTATCATTTTCCACTACACTATGTCCTGAAGTGCTAATTATAATATAATGATCTTTGAGTGAGAGATTTTGAAGTATAATAAAGAATTTAATTTAATTTTATGTGTGTATATTATATGTGTATTGAAGTTCAATTGATATTGACGAAGAATGATAAATTTCAGAAATTTTTTATAGAAAATTTATTCTTATATACCTATGCAATTTAAAGCTAATTATATATGGGCCTACTTAAAAAGTTGCTCCTTCATCACTTAAAAAAATTTAATAATATATAGTCATATCATCCACACTATTATTATTATTATTATTATTATTTTTGATATTCCAAAATATATCCAAACTCTTATAGACTTGATTATTGCTATAGGTGAGAGGTCCTCCCTTTTAATTTGCCCACTCAGCACATCGAGAAGTGTTCGCGTTGAAAACTATCGATAATCGACCTCCACAATTGACTCATCGCTAGAGAGGCATGCTTCACTTTTGTACTAGAGTTGTGAGTTGCAAGCACAATTGCTCCGCTACACTAGATAATCATACTTTGTGCTATTTTTCATAGTTTTCCCACCAAATAGACCGCTACATTTAGGTAATTATACTTCGTGCTATTTCTCATAGTTTTTCCATCAAATAGAGCTGAGAATCGAAGTAGGATGCTCTTGAGAATCCAACAAATGTCTTGTTGCTGCCCCATGCTCGGAGGGCACAATAAGCATTGCCTTTTCCTTTCCTTTTTTTTTTTTGATAATTTAGATATCTAGTCATTCGAACCGACTAATCTTAATGGTAACTGATTCGATCTCAAGAAAATTTTCTGTCAATCATCAGAGATAAATAAAAAAACATGAATGATACGTTACTTCACAGTCAGTATTCTAAGATTATCTTTTCAGTAGACGAAATTAATCTATAGTGCGTTGTTGTTGAAAATTGATCCTTGAATATCTGATTAATTGCATAAGCACCTTATTTCAACAAAAGGTAGAATCCGCCACCTCAGCGGCCCAACACGGTCCGCTCCACGACCATCTGTGAGAAGGTAAATCGAGAATCTATAGTTGGCCATAACGGAGGAAGACATTGTTTCGATTTCGTCAAGATTCGATCCTTGTCCACTTCAACAAATCTGTCCCAACCAACTCAACTATGTCCCGAGAACTAAATAAGCACCTCACATACTATAGTCCCGGAGGCGCAATAAACATTATCTTGAAGCATAGGGAGGCATTTAGGTGGAACAATTAAATCAATCGAACATATATCAAGTTCAGAATACACTCTATTGAATTAGAGTTAATAAATTTGAACTCACTTTTATAGTTTAATTATTAGAACACCTACGTGCCTTAGAGAATCAAAATTCTCATTTTAATACTAACGGCAGTTGGAGGAGCATCATCGCCAAACCGCCAACCAACAAAATATGACAAATTAAGTATTTTATTTTAGTGTCTGGCTACAATGACAGTTTAATGAATTGATCCTTTTCGAGCGTTCGGATAGCTAGCGCAAGCAGCTTTATTTATACCCGACTCCGACGACGATAAAACCGCCCCCACCGAAACGTACTTGCTTTTTCCCAACGAATCAAAGCCGTTGCTTTCGATGGGACCCGACGATTAAATATTTCTTGTGCAACCCCCGCCTCTTTAGGGTGCGCGGGGAGGTCTACTTCGTCCACGTGTCGAACAGCTGACCCTCTTCTCGCTTGGTGCTCTTGCCGTTTACTCTCTTCGCTCTTCTAAAGCAACGGGAACAGCAAGTTGAGAGAGACAGGAGGAGGCGGAGCAGATTATTAGGGTTTGGTGGATCGAGAAATTAGGGGGCGGGGCGAGGCGGCGGAGTGAGTTGGGGACTTGATCGATCGTCTTGGATGATTTCGGGCGGAGATGGGCATCGTTCCCATGCGTAAATCCTTCAAGGACTCGCTCAAGGTGCTCGAAGCTGACATCCAGCATGCCAACTCAGTGTGAGTGGAATTCCTCCGCCGTCGTCCGATCTTGTGATCCCCATATTGTTCTCTTACTTCTGCTCCATGCGAGAATTGCTCTACGAATTGTTACTTTGGTTGTAATTTCATGGTGGGGCTGGTTTATGATTTTGTGATTTTTTTGACACTAGTAGATAATGCTGGTATGTCCTGGTTGTGTTTGCTTGTTCATTCTATGGGAGGTTGAGAATTACTAGGTGGATTTGAAATTTCTCTTTTACTTCATTCAGTTAAATGTGAAATTATTAAGCAAATAGTGGCTCCTACGACTCTATGCAATGGTCTTACGAGGGCTGCTTGTTTTTGTAGGATGAGCAGTTACAGGTGCCTTTTTATGTAACAAGTTAAATTTTGATAATCGTCAGCTTTGTAAAGTTTTTCTATCAGGCGAAGGTATTTAAACACCCACTTTACACATTGATCATCTGGTTGTTGAAAGCCCATTGCCGCAATTGACACAGTTTAATGAAGTGGAAGTTAATTCTTGTGCAGTTTTTGGTTTTAGTAATTCTCAGCCAGAATGAAGTGTTGCCGCATTGTACATGGAGGTTTTACCGAATGATATTCCTCAGATATTATCTAAGATGAGAATAACTAAAACTATGGAAATTACTGCCTATTTCTGCTTGCTTATGATGGGGGTCTCAGGGCATTTCTTTTCAAATGAGTGGTGGGATGGGATGGTGCTACTTTTTCCTACCTATACCAGCCAAATGTCCTTTTTTTTGTTTTTGTTATTTCCATCATTTGTTCCTACTTTATCCATTTGATCGGTTTGCTCTAGTCTCAAGTCAGTTTTGGCTGATACCCTTTTCAAATCATCCCAAGGTCATCTCTTTTTTTTCCCCTGATGTGGTTCTGTTCCTGACACTTGTTTATTTCTTTTCCCCCTCATTTACTTATGAAATGACATACATCGAGGTGCTTCTAGCTTATTGGTTTAATACCATAAAGTTTGAGCCTATGATGGCTAACTTTTATTTGAGTACCACTAGATATTATTGTCTGTTTGCTTCCTTCTTTGCTATCTCACTTTGCATGTGTAACTTGCAGTAATAGTAGTACCCAAGATCCAACATTTGTTATGTTTATTTGAGAAGTTTATTAATCCTTATCTAGTTTTGTTTTCTTTATAAATAGAAATTCTTATCTCAGTTGAAACTAAAAATTTAAAACCATAGTGAAATGCTTCTTAACCTAATCAGACCTCAAAAAAGAAAAAACTCATGGTTTAGTCTTGCTGTTGCCTTCACGTTACAATATCTAATGTTTGTTGAAGTGCAGGGCTTCAGATTTCCCAAGAGAATATGATGGTGCCTGTCTTCAGATGCGAATGTCATATAGTCCAACTGCACATTTGTTCCTTTTCCTTGTACAATGGACAGATTGTAGCTTTGCAGGGGCTCTTGGTCTTTTGAGAATTCTCATTTATAAGGTTGTCATATCCAGCTACTAGTTTTTATGTTATATCCAGCAGCGAAAACATATTGAATTTTCTCTCTGTTGTTTCTTCTTCCCTCATCTTTTTATGACCTCTCATTTTTCACTATGCAGGTTTATGTTGATGGAAAAACAACGATGTCTATCCAGGAAAGGAAAGCGAGTATCCAGGAGTTCTATGGTATGCATATTGTCTTATGTTCAAACGCATGTATCACTGAATATATCAGTATTCTTGATATGGCCTTTGAATTGTGTGAATATATAGGTGTGATTTTACCTTCTTTAATGCAACTACCCAAAGGCATAACTGATATGGAGGATAAAAGGCAAAAAGCCATTTGTATGGAAAGATATAGGAGAAGAGAAGATGAGGGCAAGCAGCAAATATCAGAAATAGAAGTTGAAAGAGAGGAAGAATGTGCTATCTGCATGGAGTCCAACAGCAAGGTTGTTTTGCCAAATTGTTGCCATGCTATGTGCAGGAAGTGCTATCATCAGTGGTATGTGTTTTTTTTTCCCTTCATCTTAGTTACATCCATGATAGTTCAAGTATTTAAAGTATGCAACAATCTGATTAATGCAACTAAGAATTTCATTATAATTGTTTTATGTGTTTGAAAGGTGATATTCTTGATAAATGCTAAGTCGAGACTTGGGATTCTTCCTTTCCCTTCTATTCTTCTCTTCTTTTTGACTGTTTAATCTCTACTCTTTATTTTTTTTTTCCTTCTACTAAGGAGGAATGCCATTCAAAAGTCATTGCTGCTTCTGTGATTTCAAGTACTGATCAATATTAGTTGACACAAAGTGTATCACTATGGGAATAGACATTTTCCATGAAGGTTTAGAACTATTTTAAATACAAGATGTCTAGGAGCATGCTTTGAAGAATGTTTGTTTATTCCTTGTTACTAGAGTCTATGGGAATCAAAGCTTCAAAATGATACAAGATATTTATTTTGTATTGATAAACTATGATGATTAGTCAAGATGTTTGTTATATATATATTTTATTCCTTGTTATAAAACTTTAATTTAATTGACTTTCTAATTGTGATACTCTTATAAATGGTGTGAGTTGGTCTTGGCATGCTTTGAAGAATGTCGATGCGTGGCGAGGTCAATATTACAAGGTATCAAAACCATATTATTTTGGTTCAACACAAATGATACTTTAATATTAGTTGCTCATGCTGCCATGGTTTCAAGTGTAGAAGTATTACTCGGTTACTGAAGTGTATTTTTATCATTCCGGTAATAGACATATACCAATACTACATTAGCATTAGTATCATTTTGTTGTCTATGCCAATGCAGTTGCAACAATATTGAGCGTGATAGATTCTAGTACTAGACAACAATTAGCCTTGGTAGAGTGTGCAATTAATTCGAGCTGCTCATGTTGTGGTACTTGATCAAGAGGTTAGTAAGTATAGCTGTTGTTGCGGTGCCGGAGGGGATTTGTTCATCGACGAGGGAGAAGAGAACCCCTAGGGTGTTGATCGGAGGAGGAGATGGGTCATACGCCTCGGAGGGTGTTGTCGGAGGGGATTTGTTGTCACCGACCACCATGGCAGGCACTCTGATGAGAAAATATCATATCTGCATGGATGAAGCTTTGGTTGAACATTTCAGGAAACGATCATAGTGATCATTGCTTTTTTCCTTCAACCTTCGTATCTTTGATCTCAACATCTTTTGCTCGTGTTCTCACAGACGATGCCAATTTATCGTGGTGTGAAAATCTCACCGTAGTAATGTGGCAATAGAAATTCACCTTGCAACCAAGAACGATGACATTGAAGCCTTTTCCTCACTTTCTGCGTGTCATAGTCGAATCCTGCATAGAGTAACAAACATCAAAGGGCTCGTCGGCAGTTGCCCTGACAAAACCACTTTGATTCCTAAGTTATCCTGGTGTTTCGATGAAAAAGGGACAAAAGTATAATTAGACAAGTTGTGTTCGAGAGAGAGCCCTTCTGAATGGAGCATATACCTCCTTTTTTATGAGTATCCGTGGAGATCATGGGGATATCATGGGAGAGTGGGGGAGATCATGGGAGAGTAGGGGTCATGCCACATGTCTTTTTGTGTTCGGGTGACCCAATTCTACTAATTCGACAACTCAACGCCTTGGTAAGTCGGAATGACTCAACTGATTGGGAAGTCGACTCGGCTTATCGGGAGACCGACTCAGTGAGTCGACGAATCAGGTCGGTTCGCCATGTGGAGTATATGTTGACTAAGTCCTGATCACGCCATTGGAACTTTTTATTGACCGGGTCCTACCACAGGGCTCCTATGTTGATCAAGTTAAGGGTTCACCACATGAACCCTTACTTACCTCTGCATCAGCCTCCATGCATATTTAAGCTAATTCTGAGCTTTTTGAAGGCTTGTTAGTATTGTTGATCCTCCAACGAGCTTGGCGGTTTTTGGGAAAGTGGTTTTGCAAATAACTAATAATGGAGTTGTGAGCAACTCAACAGAGTTCAATGATAGATCAATTGGTTTCAGCTCAGATTGACTTGTGGCCAGTTTCCTTATAGGCTTTTGCTCTAAAGTTCAGAAAGAGTTGAGCTTCAGGTGTAACCCTGTTCAATGGCGGAGCCAGAAAGTATAATCTATCCGGGCTAATATTGATTGATTGTTATCTACCCAGGTTGATCGTCCGTATAGGATCTAGTTGCCGGTGAAAATGCCTTGCCATTGCATGTTAAAAAAATGGGCCCAGGCTAAAGCCCGGGTAAAGCAATACTTGGCTCCGCCCTTGACCCTGTTGGCATCACAGATTTTAACTTTCGTAAGGGGTTTTGAGGTGATATGCATCTTACACCCCATAGAAGGTACTAGTCTTGTTTAGTTCGTTAACGATTCAGCTATTATTGACATGGAAGCATAGTTTGAAATATCGTACCATGCCGCGGAGGGTGCCACTGCACCCTCCACGATGTCGTTACTCTCTGCTTGAGGTCATTGTGAGGCCGTAGCACTTGCGGCAGCAGCATGATTTTTTTAAAATTAAAATTATTATTTTAAATTGATATTTTTTATATATAAATAAATTATTAATTATTATATAACTATTAATTATATATAATAGTTATAAATATAATATATTATTAATAATAGTTATAAAATATTAAAAATTATTTTAAAATTTTTAAAATTAATAAAATATTTTATAAAATAATTTAAAATTTTTTATATATATTGAAAATTGAATCTGAATTTAAAATAATCTAAAAATTTTCCAAAAAATAATTCATAAACATTTCAAATAAATTTTAAGAAATTAAAAAATTACAAATATATTCAAAAAATAATTTGAGACCTTCAAATAATTTTATAATTATCTTTGACCCTTTCAAATAATTTTATAATTTGAAATTTAGCTTTGAATTTTGAGAATTAATTATTTTTTGAAATAATTTTTATAATAATTTAATAGGCATTATCTTATGAGAAAATATTAATTCAACACCTTAAAATATAACATTAATAGTGAGTATATTTAATAATCAAATATTAAT